>NW_025343625.1:0-1783 GCF_016433145.1 Gracilinanus agilis
TCTCTCTCTCTCTCTCTCTCTCTCTGTTTTCCTCACACTGAAGCCATCTGATCTCTCCTTGAAAGAGTCCTTTGCTGAATTATCACTCAATATCATACCTATGTATTGTGGTTGTATCACAAGATTGCTCTTGGCCCTCTTCTCTTTTCTTTCTACACTCTACACTCCCATAGATTGAATTAGCAACCCTATGCAGATGACTCATATCTAAATGACTAGACCTAGCCTCTCCTTGAGATCTAGCCCCAGTTCCCAGGTACATATCAGACAATTCAAACTGGCTGTCCCATAGGTGTTCTCAAACTCATCATGTCTAAAATAGGACTCATTATCTTTTCCTCTTCTTCTCAACTTCACTATTGTTGTCAAAAGCACATTTTCCCAATCATTCATTTTCAAAATCTCAGGAGCACCTTTCAATTCTTTAGCCTTATTGACCCAATATATTACATAAGTTATTGATTCTTGTTTCTAGACTGATAACATCTCTTCCATAACCCTTCTCTCCATTCAAAAAGCCTCCTCACTAGTTCAGACCCTCATCAACTCTTGAATAAACTTCACTTGCCTAGATATTCTGCAAAAGCTTCCTATTTTATTTCCCTTCTCCAGTCTCTTCCTATTACAATCCAACACCAAGGTGATTTTCCTGGTGATATCATTCTCTTGCTTAATAAAGTCCAAGGGATCTTTCAACTTCAATGGCCGAATTATAAAGCAATTTATAATTAAAATAACCAAAGTTCTACCTCACACTAATCAGATTGGCAAAGATGACAAAAGAGGAAATGACAAATGTTGGAGGAACAACAGGAACATAGGAACATAAACATTACTATTAGTGGGACTGACAATTGGTCCTGCCAACTAATCCTCTCACATTCTGAGAAGCAATTTGAAATTATTTCAAAAGTGTCACTAAATTGTATATGGACATCTGTACTAGCAACAATGCAATGACCCAGGACAATTCTCAGGGATTTATGGAAAAGAACGCTACCCACATTCAGAGGAAGAACTACAGGAGAGGAAACACAGAAGAAAAACAACTGCTTGAACACTTGGGTTGATGAGGTCATGGTTGGGGATGTAGACCCGAAAGGACCACACCAATGCAACTATCAATAATATATAAATAAGTCTTGATTGATGACACATGTTAAAACCAGTGGAAATGTGAGTTAGCTACGGGGGGGGTGGTGCGGAGTTTGAGGGGGTGAAGGGTAAAGTAAAAATATGAATCATGTAACCATGGAAAATTTTTCTAAAAATAAAAAAAAATTGTATATATTCTTTGGCCCAGCAATATCATTACTAGGCATATTCTCCAAGGAAACTGAAGAGAGCTATATAGTAGGACCTCATTTTACATGAACTCAAAACACAAAAAATCAGATATACATGATTGGCAATCAAAAAAAGGCAGAAAAATAATTAATATAAAAAGCTCAATTATATGCAAAATCCACACCATTTTCCCAAGAGGCACAGTCTAGCAGCAATTCACCTAATCATTCTAGCTCTAAGAAGTGTTAGTGTGAATCATACAGTGTTTTGCACCAAATATTAGCTCCCACATCAGTCATTGTCAGGAGTTCTTACTTGTAACAAGTCCTGTCTTCATCAGAACAGTCCTTCTCTTTGTTTTATTAATTCTATTGAATTCTATTATTAGTATTATATAATTATATATTAATTATATATATATTTTATATTTTTATTTAAATATACTTAATATATTTATACTAAATTTATTTGTATTTAATTATTTAATATTTAATAA
>NW_025343626.1:0-2321 GCF_016433145.1 Gracilinanus agilis
AATAGTTAGCTAACCTTATTTTTAAATTTTCTCTTTGCATCCAAAAAATAGAAAGAAAGGTTCCGGGTTAAGATGGCGGCAGAGTAAGAAGCAGCTCTTAACCTCTCCTGACCGAAACACACAAAACTCCTCAAGGGGACATAAAAACAAGTCCAGACGAATGGAGGAACCCCACAACAGGGCACAGCGTGGAAGGTACGTGGAATCGAGACATTTCCAGGCTATAAAGGGCCCTCACTAAATCGCGGGCTGAGCAACCGCCCCACCCCCACCCCCTCCACACACAAAATCTATAGCTCTGAAGCCAGCTAAAAAGAAATAGAGCAAGTTTGGGGCACCCATCAAGTCATTGGCAGCTCCGGGGCCTGTTCCTGAGAGCAGCAAGATTTAGGACCCCAATAAGTCAGAGAACGCAAGCGAAATCTGAGCACTGGAGCAGAGAGTGGACACCCAACGCAGAGCGCACAGGCACTGGTGGAGGCGTGGGTAGAGGCAGACACAGCCAGGAACTAAAGCTCTGAAAACCTGAGTGGGGAACCAATGCAGACCAGTATACGACTGTGGAAGCAGCGCCCTGAGACTTGTAAAGGAACCTCCTGCAGAGGATCAAGCAAGGGGGTCCACTAGGGGGCTTGACCTTGGAAAAAACCAGAACTCAGACCTCAGGTACCAATAGACCGCGGACAGACACTGAGCACGAGGATAAACCTGAGAAGCTGCAGGGCTAATGATGGCTACCCAACCTCAGGAAACTCAGAAGAGAAAGAATAACAACAAGAAAAAGAAGCCCTTAACACTCGACAACTTTTACACAGAGAAAATCCAGACAACCGAGCAAACAAAGGAGGAGAACAAACAAGCATCTGGACCCTCCTCAAATAAGGAAAACTCCTCACAAGCTATGGAAGAGTTCAAAACTGAGATTTTGAGGAAAATGGAAGAGATCTGGCAAGAAAATAACTGTTTAAAAGGTAAAATCTTGCAATTGAACACCAGAAATGACCAGATTGAAAAGGAATTCCAGAAGATTATGGCCGAAAACCGAAAGATTATAGCCGAAAATCAATCCCTAAAGGCTAGAATCGAGCAATTGGAAGCTAATGATATCTCAAGACAACAAGAACAAATAAAACAAAGTCAAAAGACTGAAAAAATAGAAGGAAACATGAAATATCTAAATGAGAGAGTGACAGACCAAGAAAACCGGTCTAGAAGAGACAATTTGAGAATAATTGGTCTTCCAGAAAAACCAGAAATTAATAGAAACCTGGACTCCATACTAAAAGAAATTATTCAGCAAAATTGCCCTGAAGTCCTACAACAAGAGGGCAATATAGACATCAAAAGGATTCATAGAACACCCACTACATTCGACCCAGAGAAGAAATCGGTTAGAAATATTATTGCCAAATTCAAAAGCTTTCAAGCAAAAGAAAAAATCTTACAAGAAGCCAGAAAGAGACAATTCAAATATCAAGGAGCACCAATCAGGATCACACAGGATCTGGCAGCCTCCACGCTAAAAGACCGTAAGGCGTGGAATACAATATTCAGAAAGGCAAGACAGCTGGGCCTGCAACCACGGATCAACTACCCATCAAAATTGACTATATATTTCCAGGAGAAAGTATGGGCATTCAACAAAATTGAAGAATTCCAGGTATTTGCACAGAAAAGACCAGGGCTAAATGGAAAGTTTGACATCGAACCACAAAAATCGAGAGAAACCTGAAAAGGTAAATAAGATACAGAGGGGAAAGAAAGAAAACTTATAATTTTTAAATTTGCCTTTTTAAGGGCCTCAGTGAGATCTAATTATCTGTATTCCTATGTAGATAAATGTTATGTATAATTCTCTGTAGGGAACTCTATTCACTATTATAATATTCACTATTATAGTAATCAGAAGAATAATTCACAGGGTGAGGATGGAACACTAAATAATCTAAGATGGTGTGGGGGATGGGAAAGAGGGGGTAAATAGCAGGGAACACCAAGAGAAACTTGAGTGAATAAGAAAATAGAATATTCTATTACACACAAAGAGGGCATGGGAGGGAGAGGGGACAAATACTATTATAAGAAGGAGAGGAAGAGAGCATTAAGAGGTAATAATCAAACCTTACTCTTAGTGTAATCAACCCAGAGAGGGAAAAGTAGCTTTATTATCCATTGGGATAAAAAACTCTATCTAACCCTACTGAGAAAGTCAGAAGGGATAAACCAAGGGGAGCAGGGGAGTAGGAAGGTCAAAAAAGGGAGGGTAGAAGAGGGAGGGAATTCATAAGGCCTTTAAAAACAAAAAGAGGGGGAAAAATAAG
>NW_025343627.1:0-2011 GCF_016433145.1 Gracilinanus agilis
TATAATTCTCTGTAGTGAACCCTATTCACTATTATAGTATTCACTATTATAGCAATCAGAAGAATAATTCATAGGGAGAGGGTGGAATACTAAATGGTCTAAGATGATATGTGGGGTGGGAAAGAGGGGGGTGAATAGTAGGGGACACCAAGAGAAACTTGAGTGAATAAGAAAAATAGGATATTCTATAATACACAAAGAGGGCATGGGAAGGGGAAGGGATGAATATTATTACAAGAAGAAGAGGAAGAGAGCATTAAGAGGTAATATTTAAACCTTACTCTCAGTGTAATCAACCCGGAGAGGGAAGATTAGCTATATTATCCATTGGGATATAAAACTTTATCTAACCCTACTGAGAAAGTCAGAAGGGATAAACCAAGGGGAGAAGGGGAGTGGGGAGGTCAAAAAAGGGAGGGGAGAAGAAGGGGGAGGGAATTCATTAGGCCTTTAAAAATAAAAAGAGGAGAATAATAAGGGAGGGGGGTAGAAAGGGAAGTTAATCAAGGGAGGGGATAAAGGATACCGGCTTAAAGCAAACCACTGGTTTAAAAGGAAATAGTGTAAAAAGAAGGGGTAGGACTAGAGGAGGATACAAAAATGTCAGCGAATGCACAACTGATGATTATAACTCTGAATGTGAATGGGCTGAACTCGTTCATAAAACGGAAGCAAATAGCAGAGTGGATTAGAAACCAAAATCCCACCATATGTTGTCTACAAGAAACACATATGAGGCGGGTGGACATACACAAGTTTAATGTTCAGGGTTTGAGCAAAATCTTTTGGGCGTCAAATGAGAAAAAGAAGGCAGGAGTGGCTATTATGATTTCTGACAAAGCCAAAGTAAAAATAGATATGATTAAAAAAGACAGGGAAGGTCATTACATCCTGATTAAAGGCAGTATAACAATGAGGAAATAACACTGCTCAATATGTATGCACCAAGTGGCATAGCACCCAAATTCATAAAGGAGAAACTGGCAGAGCTCAAGAAGGAAATAGATAGTAAAACCATACTAGTGGGAGATCTAAATATTCCTCTGTCAGATCTAGATAAATCAAACCAAAAATAAATAAGAAAGAGGTAAGAGAGGTGAATGAAGTCCTAGAAAAATTAGATCTAATTGATATGTGGAGGAAAATAAATAGGGACAAAAAGGAATACACCTTCTTTTCAGCTGCACATGGCACATTCACAAAGATTGACCATGTTATAGGGCATAGAATCATTGCAAACAAATGCAAAAGAGCAGAAATAATAAATGTAACCTTCTCAGATCATAATGCAATAAAAATAATAATTAGTAAGGACACCTAGACAGGAAAATCAAAAACTAATTGGAAATTAAATAATATGATTCTCCAAAAGCAATTTGTCAAAGAAGGAATCATAGAAACAATCAATAATTTCATTGAAGAAAATGACAATGATGAGACATAGTACCAAACTCTGTGGGATGCGGCCAAGGCAGTAGTCAGGGGGAAATTTATATCCTTGAGTGCATATATTAACAAATTATGGAGGGCAGAGATTAACAAATTGAGCATGCAACTCAAAAAACTAGAAAGCAAGCAAATTAAAAATCCCCAGATGAAAACTAAATTAGAAATACTAAAAATCAAGGGAGAAATTAATAAAATCAAAAGTAAAAGAACTATTGAATTAATAAATAAGACTAGAAGCTGGTATTTTGAAAAAACAGATGAAATAGACAAAGTACTGGTCAATCTAATAAAAAAAAGGAAAGAAAAAAACCAAATTCACAGTATCAAAGATGAAAAGGGAGACCTCACCTCTAATGAAGGGGAAATTAAGGCAATCATTAAAAACTATTTTGCCCAATTATATGGCAATAAATATAGCAATCTAGGAGATATGGATGAATATTTACAAAAATACAAATTGCCTAGATTAACAGCAGAAGAAATAGAATACCTAAATAATCCCATATCAGAAAAAGAAATTGAACAAGCCATTAAAGAACTCCCTAAGAAAAAATCACCAGGG
>NW_025343628.1:0-5648 GCF_016433145.1 Gracilinanus agilis
GGGCTTCAGAGGCCCCAGCAAAGGGAGGCACAGAGGTTAATTAAACAAGGCTTCTAGCCACGAGGCCTCCTCCAAGAAGAGGGGCCTCTCTAAAGGCTAGTGACTCATGGAAAGGGGGTCAACCTTTTTTACTCATCCACGTGGCAGTCCAAAGGGAAGCAGTCTGAGGTCTCAAGTCTGAGCTCCTCCAAGACCGAGTTCAAAGGGGGAAAACCTCCTCATAGGAAATTACCACCATATTTAAAGACAGTTTTTTGCATCACTTGCATGTCTTCCTTCCACTTTTACATAGACCAATGGCAGCTTTAAATTTGCTTTGGACTGCCCAGGGGATAGTCAGTTGTTTTTGATATGTCACTTGCTAGTACAGGGGGTTTATAGGCCACCCTACCCCACTTCATCCTTAAGTTGGGGTATATACATTCCAGAGAGAGAGAGAGAGAGAGAGAGAGAGAGACAGACAGACAGACAGACAGACAGACAGACAGACAGACAGACAGAGACAGAGAGAGACAGAGACAGAGACAGAGAGAGACAGAGAGAGACAGAGACAGAGACAGAGAGAGACAGAGACAGAGAGAGACAGAGACAGAGACAGAGACACAGAGACACAGAGAGAGAGACAAAGACACAGAGAGAGAGACAGAAACAGAGACACAGAGACACAGAGAGACAGAGAGACAGAGACACAGAGAGACAGAGAGACAGAGAGACAGAGAGACAGAGACAGAGACACAGAGAGAGAGAGACAGAGACAGAGACACAGAGAGACAGCGAGACAGAGAGACAGAGAGACAGAGAGACAGAGAGAGACAGAGAGAGACAGAGAGAGAGAGACAGAGAGAAAGAGAGAGACAGAGAGACAGAGACAGAGAGACAGAGACAGAGAGACAGAGACAGAGAGACAGAGAGACAGAGAGACAGAGAGAGTTTGTGTGTATTTCTTTTATATCAAATTCTTATAGCAGTGAGTGTCAAATAGTTTGTTTTACATGAACACACACACACACTCTCTCTCACACACACACGTATGTCCAAAAGGCTTAAGACTTAAAAGAAAAGACAAGTTTATGTGTCTGGTTAATGAATCAAGACTTGCTGCTTGGAGCCTTAAAAAGACCCACTCTCTGAAAGTATCTGACAACTAATGGCAGAGAAAATAATGTGGTGCTAATCCTTACTGGAGCAAACAATTTGTGAACAGCATAGGCCATCACAAATGTACTTGTGCCGGTGACAATCTTAGAGTTATGGAACGATTCTGCAAGCCCTAGTTTGAAGAGAAAGGAAGATATATCCACGCCACTTGAAACAATCAAGTAGATTATTCCCAAAGATAGTAACGAGATCCCAATATGCAATGAAACAGCCATGTCTCCATATTCTTTAGAAACAGTTTTCAGTTGCTGGGATTTGCTTTGTTTTTTCTCATTCACAACACCGGTGTCTGTGAGTACAGTCTCTGTTTTTTTTGAGTCCTGGGGCAGGCGCTGACCAAGCTGCTGCTGCTGCTGCTGCTGCTGCTGCTAATGCCGCCACTGCTGCTGCTAATGCCGTAGCTGCTCTCCAGGAGGCTGCTGCCACCGCCGCTGCCTCCTGTTCCCAGGAGGCTTATCTGAGCATGCATGGGACCAGACCCAAGAAGGAGCAGAAGGCGCGGGGTCAAAGGGGCAGCTGGTCCGAGGGGGCTGCTTAGGAGAGGCCCCAGGCAGAGTCGGAGCCCTGTGACCCCCCTGCATGCGACCAGGGCCAGCAGCCAGACCATGGTGTATTCCCGAATGATTATTTTTTTTTATGTAAACCTGGTTTAAGAAAAAAGTCTACAAACAGTATATATCTTAAACCAACAACAAGCATCATATGCAATGGGGATAAATTATAAGCCTTTCCAATAAGATCAGGTGTGAAACAAGGATGCCCATTATCACCTCTTTTATTTAACATTGTACTAGAAACACTAGCAGTAGCAATTAGAGAAGAAAAAGAAATTGAAGGTATTAAAATTGGCAAGGAGGAGACTAAGCTATCACTCTTTGCAGATGATATGATGGTCTACTTAAAAAATCCTAGGAAATCAACTAAAAAGCTAGTAGAAATAATCAACAACTTTAGCAAAGTTTCAGGATACGGAATAAATGCACATAAATCATCAGCATTTCTGTATATTTCCAAAACATCACAGCAGCAAGAGGTAGAAAGAAAAACCATTTAAAATCACCCTAGACAATATAAAATACTTAGGAATCTATCTACCAAAACAAACACAGGAATTATACGTACATAACTACAAAACACTTTCCAAAAAAGTAAATCTAGATCTAAACAATTGGAAAAACATTGAGTGATCATGGGTAGGACGAGCTAACATGATAAAAATGACCATTCTACCCAAATTAATTTATTATTTAGTGCCATACTTATCAAATTACCATTTTTTACTACATTAGATAAACTATAACAAAGTTTATTTGGAAGAACAAAAGATCAAGAATATCAAGGGAAATAATGAAAAAAAAACATGAAGGAACGTGGCTTACCAGTAACAGATATTAAGCTATACTATAAAGCAGCAGTCATCAAAACAATACGGTACTGGCTAAGAGATAGAAGGGAGGATCAGTGGAATAGACTTGGGATAAGTGATGTCAGCAAGACAGTGTATGATAAACCCAAAGAGCCCACTTTTGGTACAAAAATCCACTATTTGACAAAAGCCCTGGGAAAATTGGAAAAGAATATGGAAGGGATTAGATTTAGATCAACATCTCAGGGGTCAGCTGGGTGGCTCAGTGGATTGAGAGTGAGGCCTAGAGACAGGAGGTCCTAGGTTCAAATCCAGCCTCAGACACTTCCCAGCTGTGTGACCCTGGGCAAGTCACTTGACCCCCATTGCCTACCCTTACCAATCTTCCACCTATAAGTCAATACACAGAAGTTAAGGGTTTAAAATAAAAAACAAAAACAAAAACAAAACAAAAACAAAAACAAAACATCTCACACCCTACACCAAGATAAATTCATAATTAAGTGAAAGACTTAAATATAAAGAAGGAAACTGTAAGTAAATTAGGTGAACATAGAATAGTATACTTGTCAGATCTCTGGGAAAGGAAAGATTTTAAAACCAAACAAGAGTTAGAGAAAATTACAAAATGTAAAATAAATAATTTTGATTATATTAAATTAAAAAGTTTTTGTACAAAGGAAAACAATGCAACCAAAATCAGAAGGGAAACAACAAACTGGGAAAAAAATCTTTATATCAAAAAATTCTGGCAGAGGTCTAATTACTCAAATATACAAGAAGCTAAATCAATTGTATAAAAAAATCAAGCCATTCCCCAATTAATAAATGGGCAAGGGATATGAATAGGCAATTTTCAGATGAAGAAATAAAAAGTATCAATAACCACATGAGAAAGTGTTCTAAATATCTAATAATTAAAGAAATGCAAGTCAAAACAACTCTGAGGTACCACCTCACACCTAGCAGATTGGCTAAAATGATAGCAGGGGAGAGTAATGAATGTTGGAGGGGATGTGGCAAAATTGGGACGTTAATGTACTGCTGGTGGAGTTGTGAACTGATCCAACCATTCTGGAGGTCAATTTGGAACTAAGCACAAAGAGCAATAAAAGAATGTCTGCCCTTTGATCCAGCCATACCATTACTGGGATTCTGCCTCAAAGAGATCATAGATAAAAAGACTTATACAAAAATATCAATAGCTGCGCTCTTTGTGGTGGCAAAAAACTGGAAAGCAAGCGTATGCCATTCAATTGGGGAATGGCTGAACAAATTGTGGTATATGTTGGTGATGGAATACTATTGTGCTCAAAAGAATAATAAACTGGAGGATTTCCATGTGAACTGGAAAGACCTCCAAGAATTGATGCAGAGTGAAAGGAGCAGAACCAGAAGAACATTGTACACAGAGACTGACATACTGTGTTAAAATCGAATGTAATAGATGTCTGTACTAACAGCAATGCAATGACCCAAGACAATTGTGAAGGATTTATGGAAAGTAACACTACCCACATTCAGAGGAAGAACTACAGGAGTAGAAACACAGAAGAAAAACAAGTGCTTGGACACTTGGTTTGATGAGGTCATGATTGGGAATGTAGACCTGAAAAGACCACACCCATGTAACTATCAATAATGTGTAAATAAGTCTTGTCTGACAACACATAATAAAACCAGTGGAAATGCAAATTGGCTACAGCAGAGGGGTTCAGGGGATTGAGAGGGTGAAGAGGAAAGTAAAAACATGACTTATTAACTATGGAAATTTTTTTCTAAAAATAAAAAATTATTTAAAAAAAAGAAAGGAAAAGAATATACAATAGGAAGGGAAATAAAATGTAAGAAAAAATATTTCATATGAAAAAAGAAAAAAGTCTAGATAGCACATTACAAGAAATCATTAGGGAAAACTGCTATGATATTCTCAAACATGAGGAGAAAATAGAAATTGAAGGAATCCACTGTTCTCCTCCTTGAAAAATAAAACATCCCAGGACTATTGTATCCAAATTCCAGAGCTCCCAGGTCATGCAAAAAGTATGTCAAGAAGCCAGAAGGAAAAATATCAGATATCATGGTGGCACAGTCAGGATTACATAAGACCTAGCAGCTTCTACTTTAAATAACTGGAAAGCAGAATATGTTATCTCCAAAGGAAAAGGGTCTAAGATTATCATCAAGAATCATACCCAGCAAAACTGAGCATAATCCTCCAGGGGTAAAGAAAAAATGATATTTAATGAAATAGAAGAAATCTAAGCATTTCTGAAGAGGAAAAATGGAGCTATGATGAAAATTAAATGACCAAATTTGACATCAAATTAGAAGCTGAAAAAGATAAACAGAAAAGTGAAAACTGAAGGTTTTCTATGAGGTGAAACTGACTTCATTAATATATGAAAAGGTGATGATTAAGATACTAATAACATCTATGATGCTTGAGATTTTTAAGAATTTTATTGCTATTAATGCACTAAAAAGGAAAATAAATATATGGACCAAAGCAACTTGAATAGGATGGGATGGTATCCAAAAAACCCTAAATTGTATGAGTAATAGGAGAGAACAAAAGGGGGAACCAGAAGAGGTACATAAGGGTCAATACATTGGAAGAGAAGATGGAAGGGTGACAGGAAATGCTTAAAACTTATTCTCATAAGAATTAGCTCCAAGTGAGAATAATATTCACATTTAGTCGACAGAAACCTATCTTTCCGTATATGGAAACATTCATCTGAGAATTAACTATTTCCTTCTCCATTTTTCAACTGGAGAATGCTTTGTAATTCCATAAATTCAACTCAGGTTATCTATATATTTAAAGAATGAGGCCTTTTCTGAGATACTCTAAAAATTAAAATGAATTTACAGTAACTTCAAATATTATATTTTTATGAAATGTATTTGTAATCACTAGAAGAAAAAGAATGAAAAGGTAATTATATAACAAAATTTTAAAAAACACCACGTGATCAAGCTAATCTACCTATTCAAAGTGCCCTGGTTGACATGCAACTCAAAAAATTAGAAAGTCAGCAAATTAAAAATCCCCAGATGAAAACTAAATTAGAAATACTAAAAACCAAGGGAGAAATTAATAAAATCGAAAGTAAAAGAA
>NW_025343629.1:0-3115 GCF_016433145.1 Gracilinanus agilis
CTGAAGGAAAGGAGGCGCTCCCCACCTCCCACTCAGGGCTGAACCCTTGTACTTTGCCTCTCCGCTCCCTGACTCACTCCCGGGCAGGGGCCTCTTCTTCCATCTGCTCTGGCCCCCTCCGCAGACGGTCCGCAGGTCTGGCCCTGGCTCGGGCCTCAGGATGGAGGTCAGAGGGCAGCTCATCAGCTCCCCGAGCTACAATTGCCCAGGTACGAGCCCCAGGGGTGCTGGCTGGCTGGCAGGGAGGCCCGATGCGGGGGCAGACGGGCTGTAACCTGGCCCTCGTTCCACTGAGCAGCACTGCCCTTGGAAGAGAGTCCCCCAGTGAAGGTGGAGAGACTTCGGGTGCTGCTGGAACGACAGCGAGGACTGCAGGAGACCCTGTCTCTGAAGCTTCGAGAACTCCGAAGGGTCTGCCTGCTAGAGGCGGTGGGTGAAGGGGAAAGAAGGGGTCCTGGTGCTTGGGTTGGGGGGCAGGCCAGGAGGGGAGCCCCGTGATAACCTCCTCCCCTACCCCAGGAGCTGACGGGCCGGCTGCCGGCCGAGTACCCCCTGGAGCCTGGGGAGCAGCCTCATCCCGTCCGTCGCCGGGCCGCCCCCGTTCCCCCGCCACCCTGGGGGCTCTGCCCCTCTGGGGTAAGTGTCTGGGGCCCCTCGGGAGGAGGGGGCGCCCCAAGAATCCTGGGGTGGGGAGCACTAAGCCCGTTCTTCTCCAGGTGCTAGCACTGGAGTCGCTCGAGAGAGAAGTATCCGTTCAGAGGCAGATCGCCGCCGCTGCCAGACGCCTAGCACTGGCCCCAGAGTTGAGTCTGGAGCAGCAGCGGCGGCGGCGGCAAGTACAGGCGGATGCGTCCCAGAGACTTCTGGACCTGGAAGAGCAGCTGAGGGCCAGCCGAGCTCATCTGGGCCTTCCGCTCACCCTGCTTCCTGGCCAGACCCAGCCTCCACCGGGCCACGGAGGTCCTGGCCTTCCCGGGCTCAGGACCCGAGTGGCCCAGCTGAGCCAAGGTGAGCAGAGCACCTCTGTCTGAACTAACCCATGGAGATCAATGGGGGTTGGCCAGGGATGGGCAGAAGGACCCTCCGGCGGAGACGAGAAGCTGGGCCAGGGCACTGTGGGTCCAGGGGGTTGCTGTCTCCAGAAAGATCAGCCCTGCTTCCTTCCCCCAGATGATGCCTCCCGCTCAGAGAGCAGCTCCCTCTCAGAGTCCGCCAGCCACGAGAATGGTGAGTGTGAGCCACGGAGGAGGGCTGGGAGAACCAGAAGCCGAGAACCCACCCGCCCCACCAAAACTGCCCCTCTTTTTCTCCCCTTGCCCTCAGAGGATTCCCATAGCGAGAGGCCTTCACTCCCAAAGGCCAGGGACCAGTTGCGAGTATCGGTGTCAGCAGGGGGCAGCCCTGAGCGGCGACCAGCCTGGAAAGCGACACCCCCTCCGCCGGTGGTGGAGCTCTATGGAGACCCAAAGAGTCGCCGCAACTCTGTGGCCAGCCCTACCAGGTGACCCTCCCACTCCTTGGTTCCAAGCCCCACCGGGTGCCTGAGGGCAAGGGAAACCACCAAATAGTGACCTCCTTCCTCTGGTTGGTCCCCATTGACAGCCCCACGAGGACTCTCCCCAGGAGCATATCCAGCTTCGAGGGCAGAAGTGTTCCTGCCACGCCTGTCCTGGCCCGAGGCCCCGCAGCCCAGCTCTGTAGGTAAAGTAGCTCTTCTCCCCACTCCCCATGAGAAGAACCCTACATGTAATAGGAGGGAAACCGTTCTGAACCCAAGGGCTGCGGATACGGGGGGGGCGGCGGCGGCGCACGCAGGGCAGGTGGCATCTGAACTTGGATGGGGGGGAAAACGGCATCTTCAACAGAACTGGTTTCCTTCCTAATCTCACATATTTTATTTTACGCATTTAAAAAAACATCGTCCCTGCTCGGAGCCAGAGGTCAGCGAGGCTTACACGTTGTCCAATCCAAAGCCTTCATGTTATGGAGGGAGGAGGCTGCGGCTCCACTCCGGACCTCTAGAGAAGAGGTCTGCCTGGAAGGCAGGGCTTGCAGGCAGACCCTGCTACCTTACTGGGCTCTCCCCTCTTTCCTGTCCCAGGCTGGAGGGCCTTCACTCCCGACAGTGGTCTGGCAGCCAGGACTCACAGATGGGTTTTCCACACACGGATGGCCCCTGGGAGCGGGCCTTCCTGCTCTCTGGCCGAACCCGGCGGAGCAACAGTTCTGAGGCCCTGCTGGTTGACCGAAGCACTGGGATCTCTGGCTTCGCGTGTGCTCGCCTCCCCCCAGAAGGGCCCCCAGCATCGCCACCGTGCCAAAGCAACGAGAGTATTTTTGAACGACCGGCTCCGATGCCACCCCTGGCTTTCTCTTCTCGAACAGCTGGGCCCCCAGACCTTCCCCGGGCTGCCCGGCCCAGCTCAGCTGCCCCACCAGCTCCCCGAGGGAGGCCCTTGCCAGCCTACAGTGACCTGCTACTGGATTACTACCTGGCCCGAGGTGGACAATGCTGGACTGAGGGCCCGAGCCACCTTTCCCGCAGGGACGGCCTCTTCATCGTCTTTCCCCCAGCTCCCTCAGCACTTCACGGGAATGGCGGAGGTGGCATTGGCAGCCCCCTCCTTCGCGCCAAGGACCTGGCACCCCATGGAGGCCCTGGACGTGGGCTAACGGGCCGCACCAAATCTGATGATGGGGGCCCGCTACCTGGATCCTTTTGGGCAGGCCCTGGGCCAACCCGTTACCACAGTCAGCCAGACCAGGCAGCAGCTGATCCCCGTGGGGGTCACAAGGCCCTGGCCCTCGAAGGCCTCCGGGACTGGTACATTCGAAATGCGGGCTCAACAGGAGGGGGTGCTGTGACAGGTCTTCACCCCTCGGCCCGGGGCTTCCTTCCAGAGGGCCAGGCCTTGCATCCCTCCCCGTTCTCCTGGCATCACTCTAGTTCCCCCCAAGGCCTCCTGTTGCATACTGCCCATGGCCATGAGGCTGGCCCTGAGCCATACCTGGGCTATGCTGGAGTGGCTTTGCCTTCGGTGGCGGCGGCGGCAGCGGCAGCCCTACCTCATTCCCTCAGCTTCACGGCACCTCCTGCCTCTGGCAGGTACTGAGT
>NW_025343630.1:0-4833 GCF_016433145.1 Gracilinanus agilis
TATATATACATATACAGAGAAGGAAAAATGGAGAAATATAAAAACAGAAATAGAAATAGATATGAGACAGGAGAGATAGAGATAGAAAAAACAGACAGACAGAAAGAGGGAGTTTGAAAGTAAGAGAGAGAAAGAGAAATGAATGGAAGTAAAATATATAGAGAAAGAGATAGAGACATAAAGGAATATCATTTTAGAGACATAGACCAAGAGATGGAAAGAGACAGATAGAGAGAGATGAAGATATGGAAACTGAAAAGGTCAGAGAGATAGAAAGGCAGAGGACCATAGACAAAGAGACTGAGAGACAGAGAAATACTGACAGAAAAGAGGGAGAAAAGGGAGAGAGGTGGAGAGAAAAACAGAGACAGAGATAGAAAGAGACAGAGACATAGCCAGAGAGAGGGAGAAAGATAGGAAGGAAGAGAGTGAAAGATAAAGTAAAAAATATTCAGACAGGCAGGCAGAGACAGATAAAGAGACACAAGGACAGAGATAGAGAGAGAGAAAGAAAGAAAGAGATTGGAAAAGAGATATTAGGAAGAGGGTGAGAGAGAGAGAAACAAAGAAGGAAGCAGAGACAGATGAAGAGATACAAAGACAACGGACAGGGAGGTGAAAAGAGAAATAATGAAATAGAGACAGAGATGGGGAGAGAGTGATTAGGAAGAAAGATGAAGAAAAATACAGAGAGAAGAACAAAAAAGGCAAAAATATAAGGACAGATATAGAGAAATAGAAAGGGAAATAAAGAAAGGGAGAGGGAGAGACAGAAAGACAGGGAGAGATAAAGAAAGAGGTAGAGAGAGACTGAAAGAGGGATAAAGAGGGCTCTGACTACTCCAAAATTACTGCCCTGGGGAGTGTTCTTCTAAGCACTCATCCAAAAGGTTTGGGGAGGGATCAAGAGTGGAATCCTGTTGGGGAAAGGGGTCCACTCAGGTTTTTTCTGCCTTTAAAAAAAGACTGCTCCAAGCCTCTTTCGTATGGTTGGAGGTGGGGCCTAGGTACTTGCCCCAAATCACACAGAGGGTTGAGTATCCAAATCCAGGAAAACCTTGACACATTGTAAAATTTAAATTGATATACAATAACTCAAAGTTTTATATTTTATGAGATTCAATAATAATCACTTGAAGCAGAAGAAATAAAAGGACAAGAGACCAATACACTGTGGTAAAATAGAATGTAATGGACTTCTGTACTAGCAGCAATGCAATGACCCAGGACAATTCTGAGGGACTTATGGAAAAGACCACTACCCACATTCAGAGGAAGAAATGGGTTGAAGCGGACATGATTGGGGATGTAGACTCAAAACTACCACACCAATTCAACTATCAACAATTTGAAAATAGGTCTTGATCAATGACACATGTTAAAACCAGTGGAAATAGGCATCAGCCATTGGTGGGGCAGGTCGGGGGATGAAGGGGAAAGTAAAAGCATGAATTATGTAACCATGTTAACTTTTCTAAAAAATAAATATTAATAAATGTTTAAAAAAAGAAAAGAAAAGAAATAAAAGGACAAAAGAAGCCTTAATAAAGCCAGCTTTTTACATTTTTGAAAAACGTAAAGGCCTAATGTGAGCACAAAAGTGGGATATTGGAAGAGAGAGAGAGTTCTGGGGTTCAAAATTCTAATTTAACAATACTCATTTAAAATGCTAGACTAAACCAAAGAAACACAAATAATAGATACTGAAGATATAAGAATTCACTCCGAAATATCAGTTGGCATGTTTCTGTGACCTAAGTCACAAGAACTTCAGCTACCAATGAATCCCCTCCTCTTTCCAATCTTCAGTTTCTCCATCAATAAACTAAAGGGATTAGAGCTCTGGTGGTGCCTTCCAAATCTTCTCTTTTCAGCCCAACAGAGTAGTCGTTACCCAAGTAAAGAGGAAACTGAGCCACAGAAAATAAATGAGGCAGGCTTTGATCAAATTTAGCATACTTCTAATCTATCTGATGTTCTTCATTCCCTGTTACTTGTATTTGTCACTCACTGCCTTTGTAGGCCCTACAAAACAACCCAGGCAAAGACAGGCAATTGGCCAGAACCCAGTCATTAGGTTCTGGTCTATAAAGGGATAGATAATGTTTCTGATGTTTAATTACTGGATGTGAGGGCCAGGTATGGAGGTTGAACCTATCCTTACAGCCATGGTGAGAGAGTCAACTTATAAGACCAGCTCAAAGTAAAAGAGAGATACAGAGAGAAAGAGGAGGGAGAGAGACATTAGAGACATGGAGATCGAGAGATAAAGATACAGAGATACATAAAAAGAGAAATATTAAGAAACAGAGCAACAGGTACAGTCAGATAGAGATATATAGAAACAGAAAGAGAGAAAGACATGGACCAACAAGAGAGTACGGCAGAGGGAGATAGAGAGGCAAAGAGACTAGAGATGGAGTGACAAAGGAGGAAAACAAGGGAGAAAGAGGGAGAGAGTTTAAGAGACAGAAACAGAGAAAGTGATAGTCAGAGAGGGAGAGAGATAAAGGAATAATTAGGTAAAGAAAGATAAAATGAGAAACAATGAAAGAGGCAGAGATGTATAAAGAGA
Organism: Gracilinanus agilis; assembly: GCF_016433145.1. Classification (NCBI taxonomy): domain Eukaryota; kingdom Metazoa; phylum Chordata; class Mammalia; order Didelphimorphia; family Didelphidae; genus Gracilinanus; species Gracilinanus agilis. The sequence goes on from NW_025343630.1 coordinate 2,576, forward strand.
CAAAAGTTAACAATAAAGTCAAAGAGAAAGAAAAACAAAGAGGGATAGAAAGGCAGATACATAAGAGTGAGAGACAGACAGACAGAGAGAGAGACAGACAGAGAGACAGACAGAGACAGAGACAGTGACAGAGAGACACACAGAGAGAAAGAAACACAATGAAAGGCTCAAAAAATTTGACTGGCTCACCATAAGATCTGGGACCAAATCAAATGTGCCACTGAATGCACTTTATAAACACCTAAAACTAACCTATTTAAAGTTATCATATGCTATTTCACTTTGTGTATTCTAAGACCAAGACATATTTCCTTGTTGGTATTCTTCACACCGAACAAATCATTTCTAAGCCATTAGCTTCTTCATTGTCAATCCGTTCTCACTTGTGTCTATTCCAATTCTCAATTTCCTCTGAAAATCAGCTAACATGACACCTTCTCCTACTTAACTATTTTCCTAAGCTCTCTGGACCCAAATATTTAGAGCTTCTTCCTTTCCCAAAAAACCTTACATTGTTTAAAACACAATGAATGTAAGCTTTTTTGGGACACACACATACACACACACACACACACACATGTTTTCTTCATCAATAGGATTTAAGCTCCTGGAATCCAGAGCATATTTCATTCTTGTCTCCATATCCTCAGGAACTAGTTTCTGCACTCATACATAGTAGGTACTTAATAAATATTTCTTGATCACTTCATTGCCATTTAGGAAGTTAGGACTTTCACTCAGTTATCTTCTGGCTAGAAAGAATACTACAGCATCTGAAAAAAGCAGGACAGAAACCAGGTCATGTAAAGAGTAGCCTTGGGTTCATCTCTTATCCAAATCCTAGTATTGCATTATGACCCATTCCAAAGCAGATTTTTATTGGTTCTATTATGTGACCCCAAATTTGCTCTTAGGAGGAGTAGAAGAACACAAATGAAATCCTTCAGTGTAAACAGATGTCAATCTGAAAAAATAGTTAAAACTAGCTATGAAAATGACCTTTAATCAAGATAGAAAAACTAATTTGGGAAGCCGCACAGAACCTCAGTCCTGTGACTTCCACTGAACTGCGGAATTCAGGATGCTCATACAGATTTTGCAGAAGGGAGAGGACATATGTCCTGTCACTCACATGGGACCTGCACTAACCACACTCTCAAATGACTGGGACAGGCCTAGATGCCATAGCAGAGGCTGGGGTACCTAAGAGCCACCTAGTAGGACAGGAGAATCCAAGAAGACAAAAAAGTACTTAAGATTTGATCTTGTGCAGGGATTCTCAATTGGTGCTTGATGGCTTTTTGTTCAGTCTAGGAAAAGGATCAGTCCAGAAGTTGCCTGAAAGTAAGTTCCAATGGGACAAGGGTCAACCACAGGTTTCCCCAAACAGGTTTCTCAAGAAATCAGGCTAAATCAACAATGATTCAAATATTTTACTCTCAATTGTAATGTAAAAAGGATAAAGATAGGATAAGATTTAAGAGAAGTGGAAGGCTGTCTTGAAGGCACATACTAGCAACTCAAGGGAGGGATTTTAGCAGGCAGAAGGCAGAGGAGGAACAATTTAGAAGTGACAACAGCTAGATTGACATGACTTCCTGTGGGAGGTTAAGGGCTTCCTGTCCAGGAATATTTGAGGAAAGGCAGGCTTATTAGAGCTCATCAGCCTCATCTAATTGTGGAGAAGGAGTATACCTCTAATTCATATTAGGATTTACTCTGTTGAAATGGGAAAGATCTAGAAAAGGATGTGACCATACCTGCTGTACTTTTTGGAAGGTTTTATCTAAAATTTCCTGTCACATGAGCTTTGAGGTTTTACCTCGGGGGGTCAGATCCTATGGGGTGAACTTAGTTGTTGGAGTTCATTCATAATGGTTTTTCTGAGACAGCTTTTGGGGAATAAATCAAATCAACTTCTGAGGGTCATAGATAGTTAGCTTGGTCAGTTTTGAGGATACCTAGATAGAAACAGGGAGTTAAGTTAGCCAGAACACACAGAACGCTCCCTCTTGCAAGGGATATAGAGGATTGCAGGTAATTACCTGGATCCATTAGAATTAAGGACTCTTTTGTCTGATCCTCAGTTTGTATGCCTTCTCAAATAAAAGAGATCTTGTTTTTGTAACTATTGTCTCCAAGGTGTTGATGCAACTGACTCAGTAAGATAGAATGATTTAGTTTTTCTCTCACTAACCAGAGGTTAGAATACATGGTTGGGTATTCAGGGGAATCCCTGAATGGATCTAACACTATCC
>NW_025343631.1:0-9179 GCF_016433145.1 Gracilinanus agilis
TTGAATCAGGTAACCATGTTAAAAATGTATATTAATAAATGTTAAAAAAATAAAAAAATTAAATTAAATTAAAAAAAATTATTACTAAGGAAACTATTACTAAGGGTTAGTAAGCAGGCATTTACCTATTTGCATTCTTTAAAGAAAAAAATGTCAGATGGTTTTGAGTAGATAGTGTCTGAACCAAAATAAGAGAAAAAACTCTAAGCTAAGGTAGACAAACCCTTCTCTGTTCTGTGTAAGTTAATATTACATATGTATATGGGAAGTCAGAAATGTATTATGTGTTGTCTAGTGTAACCTGACTGTGTGATGAAGTGTTACATACTGACACCTTCAGAATTCTTCTTCGAATTGCATATAGTGAGTGGATGCAATTCTAAAGTGTTGGGTGCAGTGAGAATTCTGTTGGATGAACACATACTTCAAACTCCTTCAAACAGTAACAATTCTGTTGGATGTGCTCTCCAAATGCATGGATTCAACACTGATCAGATGGTCCTCTTCACAGTGTTGTCCAATACACTAGTTGTGCAGACAGGTTATATTTGTCCTTGTAGTCCTCGTCATTAATGTCCTTGTGATGATCCGCAAAGTCAGCAATGCCTCCATTGTGTCGTATGTTACCACATGCACTTGTCAACTTGCACTGGAAATGATGTTCAGTTGTGTTGATTTGAGACATGACCAAAGTTGTGTGTCCATGATACTTTTACTAATCTTTTCTTCTTTCTTCTCCTTACAGTTAAATAAAGTTGATCAAAGTCAAAAAAAGAGTTCATTATGATGTCATTTGTGCCTTTGCAATTATTCGTCGATGTTACTGTCTAGGTCTTGAACTGATTGAAGTTCAGATGCTGTCTCTTCTTCTGTAGCTGATTCTTCTTCACTGTCATGATAGTATATGGATGTTTCTTCTAAGTGATTGTATTTGGTTGTGACATGGTCATTTGGATGCTGGTGTAATATTTGGCTGCTCCCTGACTCTTGCACTAATTCTGGCTCATTAGTGAATTACTGGAAAGCTATGGTCTGATCTTTAGACTGAGGATTTGCTATGGCTTTACTAACTCGACTGGCTGGTTGGTGATAATTGATAATTATGTGGTATGATGAACATGTCTTGTTGTTGGGACATATCTTTTGCTGGCTTGACATGGATGACATGGAACCATGGATCCCTCCCCTTAACTTTGATTGCACTAGGGGTTGTTAAGATTATTTGAGATGTTCCATGCCACTTTGGTTCTAACACAGACTTCCTAGTAAAGTTTCTAATGTAGACATAATCTAGAGGCTAGAAGTTGTGTAGACTAAAATCAAAGGGAACTCTTTGATGTATCAAAGCCAACTTATGAAGCTGATCTAAATGCTATTTGAGTAACTTGATGTACTCTTAGAGCTTGCATTCCATACCCAGATGTGATAGGTTATGGATGCTTTGAGTTGACTTCCCATGGTAAGGTGAATGTCCATATAGCATCTCAAAAGGTGACAAATGAATGATACTATTGGGCTGGCACCTAAGATGAAACAATGCCAAAGGTAATGCATCTGCCCACTTCAAATGTGATTCATCACAGATTTTAGCTATTAGGGTCTTCAAAGATTTATTAACTCTTTCAATCTGTCTGCTCAACTGGGCTCTATACAGGGAATTCTGATATTGTAGGACCCATCAGATAGCCAGATATAGTTGATGAATTCTTTTAGGGGTGTCCTTATTCCTAGGCTGCTATAACCTAATTTCTGCCCACATTCCACCTCCCACAATTCCTCCTGGGTTCCCAAGGGAAGTCAAGGAGTAACTGAGTGTCTGTGTGAGGTCTAGTAAACCAGAACACCAAGGTTAATTCTGCAGGGGTTTTAATCGTCCCAGCTCAAACTGTTAGCTCCTACAACTAGCACCTCCTGGGCCAGAGTTCCATTTTCCTAACAGATAGGATTTCCTAGGGTAATTTTGCAAATGCAAGAGATCTTGCATAAACCCTGCATTACAAGAGATATATAAACAGAGAAAAGTTAGAGATAGTGTCAGAGAGAAAAAGAAAAACAAGAGGCATAGAAAGGCAGATACAGAAATAGAGAAAAAGAGATGGAGAGACAGAGATGGGGAGAGAGACATAGAGATCAAGAGACATAGAGACATAGAGATACATAAAAAGAAAAAGATTAAGAAACAGACACAGGGAGAGACAGAGATAGAGATACAGAAACTGAAAAAAGATACTAAGAGACAGGAGCAGAGACAGAGAGTAAGGCAGAGGGAGATAGGGAGACAAGAAGTCTAAGAAATGGAGAGTTAATGAGAGAGAAAGGAGGAGAAAGAGGGAAAAAGAAGTAGAGAGGTTGAAAGAGAAACAGAAACAGAGAAAGGGATAGAGACAGAGAGGGAGAGAGAGAAAGGAATGATGAGGAAAAGAAAGATAAAATGAGAAACAGCTGACCAGGGGAGGTCTTTGGGAGTTCATGCACACCAGGTGAATGTCATTGCTGGGAGTCATTGGGCCATGCTGGCTGTAGTCATTCACATGAGACTAGAGATTTTCGCTGTCTTTCCAAGGCATGGAACACAAGGGAAGTAAACTTGTGCCTGCAGAAAGCTGGGGACTGTAGGAACAAAAACTGTCTATTTCTAGCAGCAGAACTTATGTGGGCTCTTATCAGATCACCTGAGGTCAATCACAGACTGGGTCTTTCAAGAGAAATAAGGACCACAATTGGGTATGGATTATAAAAACTGGAAAAAATAAAAAGGTCTCAGGAAATAACAAAACAAAAATCCTGAAATGAAGCCATCATCCCCCAAACACACTTTCTCTCCTGAGGCCACCCCAGCTAGAGCAGGAGATTCTAAATGATCAGTACTTGCCACAAGCCCAAGCACCCAGCCCCCAAAATCTTGAGCTCTGAGTTAAAATTCCTGTACATCACAGTTCTTGGAAGGTGACTGGTGACAGAGGAGATGCTGGCATAATGTAATACTCTGTATGTGTGGACACGGGATTGAGACATTTCCAATCTCTCAGCACCTTGAAGGTGACCTATCTACATTTCCCTCCACTGTGCTCATTTCCTGACAAAATGTGAGGAGAGGGAGGCTCCCCAAATGTCTTTGACAAATGGGGTGAGGAAGTAGGAGGGTAACAAGGCACCTCCTTTATGTATATGAATTCCAAGAGCTGATCCAGTGTTCCTTGCCAAGGCCACCTCAAAGCCTTGTATGCACTGCTCCCATGGGGAAGAGATCAGGGGATGTGCCCCATGCTAACATCTGTCAATGTAGTTTTTGGATGACTCCTTACTTTAGAGAAATCCTAGTGCCAAGGACCCCTATTTTGGGTTAAATATTAAGCACCTTTTTGTTTTGAAGGCTTCTCTATTGGATGAAAGTTTTCCTCTTATGAAACACAGTTTCTTAGTTTGTCCTTTACCTTTGATTTGTTACAACTGACACTTCTTTATCTCTCATTGCTTACTGCAAAGAGGTTTACCAACCTGTTTGTGATACCTAATTATCCACAAGATTTAAGAACTCCCAAATCCCTTTAGTCTTGGGAGAAAGCAGCTAGCGTGTTTTCTCCTTGGGTGGAGCTGATACTAAGATGTGTGTCTTCTCCCAAGGGAGTTGGTACTTAGCACAGTGCTTTCTTCATTGGATATGGTTCCCAGGTTCCTAGAGCCTTTGGTTTCTAATGGTGTTTAACTTTTGGCTCTATGAATTGATTAAATATTTGAAGTTTGTCCCTATTCCTGATTAAAGAGTGTGTTTTCTTGATTACTTGGTAATTCTGTGTTATTTCCAAGTTAACACATCCCAACCTAGGTTTTCATTTTATTTCAAAAACTTCCTTCAAAGCACCTATCAGCCATTTTTCACTTGTTTATTTCTCCAAAGTTTTGCTCTTATGAATGGACAATATTGATACTTTACCATTAAAACTGGTCTATTGTACGCTAAAATCTTTACAATGGTGTCTCAACTTCTGTTTCATCATTTTGTTCTTACTTCTCTTTCATCTTCATCTGTATCATTTCTCTTTCAAGTGGGTTATAAATATATATGGAGAGATATAGATATACTCATGGATATAGTCTATCAAAGTGAAATCTAGAATCCCCCAAACTTGTAGCCTGTTGACATCTGATGAACCCCAAGTTTTAAGATTAACTTGTAATTTGGAGATCCCAAAGCTTGTACTTGTTCCCTTTCCATGTGAATCCACCCTGAATAGAATCTCAGACTAGCAGTTGCAGACTGAATAATGGACCCTATGATAAATGCTAAATATTCTTTTGTCTCAGGTAGTCTTTTCCATTGTATTAGAGACCATTTCCCAAGAAGACACATATGGGCAGGGACCATCTTTTAGTATCGACTGTAAGTAGTCCCTTTCCTTTACTCCCTAACCTCTGCCTATGATTTCTTTCCCAAGATTGATTGTATCCTGTCAGTATGATAATGCCAGTCATCTTTTCCTGCCCCTGGATCTTCCCAAATGGTATATAGGTTCCCCAAATTCTTTTGTTCCAAACAGTCATTATCTAGTGTTGTGGCATTTCCAGGGGTTCAGGGACCAGAGCAAGCAATTTTTAATCCTCTGATTCTGCATAGGGGCATGTTACATGCAGCTCTGAGTGGAGACCTAATCATCCCATCCATTTTCCTTAATTAAAGAGTGACTCTTCTGACTACTTAATCGTTCTGTGTTTTTTTTTTCAAAGTCAACAATTCCTTGGGGTTGTCTTTTGAGGATTTAGTCTAGAGGGTGATATACGGGTTCTTTCAGTGTCTGTTTTGCCCTCCTGTTCGAGAACATCAGGGTAGTTTTCTTGGATAATTTCTTGTAGTATGATTTCATGGTTCCTCTTGATTTCTGGGTTCTCTGGCAGACCAATGATTCTCAAATTGTCTCTTCTAGATCTTTTTTCAAAATCATTTATTCTCTCAGCATGATATTTCATGTTTCCTTCTATTATGTAACTCTTTTTATTTTGCTTTCTTAATTCTTGCTGTCTTGTGAGATCATTGACTTCCACTTGCCCAACTCTGGTCTTTAAATACCAATTTTCTGCTATAATCCTTTGATTTTCCTTTTCAGTTTAGTCTATCCTTTTTTTCATGGTTTCCAGCTGTTTAATTTTGGTCTCCATTTTGATTATTTCATTTGTTTTGGGGGCATCTTTCTTTAATTGGGAGTTTCTGTCTCTTAAACTGTTAATTTCTTTCTCAGCTATTTCCCATTTTTCTTGCCAAGTCTCTTACCTTACTCATGATGTCAGATTTGAAATCTTCAAGAGCTTGTGGGCAATTTCTATTTTTTGAAGTTATGGATGTGTTTGCTTGTTTGACCCCCCTCTGCTGTCTCCTCAAGAAAAATCATCCAGCATCAGTGCCTTTTTCTTGTTCCTTCTGGTGGTTGAATGTTGGAGATTGCTTTCCATAACTATGCTGGATTTTCCTCCACAGCTAGAAGTCTGAATGAGGAGAGCAGGCTTTCTGTGTGTGGAGCTACAGAACATTTTTTGCCTGATGCTACTTTTCCAAGTCTCTGCATGGCCACCCCTCTTAGCTGTATCTACGCTCCCAAGGTCTGCACACTTTAGCCTCCTACGGTTTCAAGTCTAGCTGCTCTCTGGGTTAAGTCCCAAGAACCTAGATATTGCTCCATGGTTTTTTCTATCCATTCTACATGTTCTATTTATTTCCATGTACTTTACCTGTTCCATTTATTGTACCTGTTCAGTGTTCTAGCTTTTCCATGTATTCTAACTCTTGTAATCTTTTGTGGCTGTTTTCTATCTGTTCTTTGAGTTTTATCTCTTCTATCTATTATCTGTTCTATGAACTCACTATTTTCCATCTTTTCTATGGGTTCTTCCTATTCTATTGATCTGTCTTTAGTATTTAAATTTCTATTTGATCTCTCTGTTCTAACCATTCTACATGTTCTATTAAATGTGCTCTTTCTGTTCCATGTGATCTAAATCTTCGATCTATTCTCTATAATTGTTCATTTATCATTTGTATCTGTGTTCTATCTGATTTATGGGTTTTTTCTACTCCATGTGTTATCTGTAGAAAATATATGTAAAGGTAATGGGGACACCCAGGATATTATGATAAAACTAAATAATTGTGGGTACACACTGGAGTTTATGAGAGACTGGACCAGGATGGAAAGACCAGAGTTTACTGGATTCCCATAGGAATGGCAGTTGATCTTAACTGTCACTCAGCTTCCCCTAGGCCAGAGTCTAGAAACAGGCTGACAAGGTAAAAGGGACTTAACAGCTTTAATTATGTTTGACTAAAAGGTGGGAAATGGATTTCTATACTTAAAACCTAAAGGATAAAACCACAGGGCAATGGGAGGACTTATTCTACTCTTATCTAAGTGATCTAAACTAACAGGACCCAAGGGGCTGTAAATGGAGTCTCTGGGTGACTGCCTCAGATCTGGAACCTGCCAGACTTGAGTATAGCTAGGGGCTTTGTGGCTTTGGGATTCTCACTGCAATCCACTGATGATCTCTGGATGCCAGGAGCTAAGTTTGTCTCAGGAACGAAGTAGAGAAGGGATTGCTTGAAACGCTGTCCACCAGATCTCAAACTTTTCCTTCTCCCTTGGCTCTGTAGATCTTGTCCTCTTTGCTGGATGCCACACCACACAGGATCCCAGGGGAAAATCAGGATGCAAGGTGCCCTTTTACTCTAGTTCTCCCAGGGCTCACCACAGTTTTTGTTAACTCCTAATGGAGTCCCTTCTTAGAGCACAAGTCACTTCTTCCTGCTCCCTCATTCCATTCTGGAATTTCCAGCTCCAGCTCCTTCCTGCTATGTACAACTTAATTCCTAATCACTAGCTAATTAATCTTCCTCACAACATATCTATTCCATTTGTTCTTTAAGCTTTCTTCCATCTGTGTTCTATCATCTCTCTGTACTGTCTATATGTTCTATGAGCTCTATCTATGTTCTATCTAGCCTTCCTTTGTAATGTGCTTTACCTCTTCATTCTTTCTAACTGGTTCTAGCTATTCATCTCTTTTGTATCTACATGTTCACTCTGCTCTCTTCTATGTATTCTAACTTATATTCATCTTTTTATCTATATCTTCTGATCTGTGTTCTATTTTATATATTCTAATCTATACACTTTTTCTATTTGTCCTATGAGCTATTCCATTGGATAGATAGAACATATACATCAGCTAGAACACATAATAAAAATGATTAGATGGAACAAATAGAAGACAATGCCTGTAGATCTTTGTCCCAGAATTGTTGTAACCCTCGAAGGTATTTCTTCTCTGTCCTCTTCTCTCCTTCTCCCATCTCCCTCACTTTTCTCACTTTAAGAAATAACCACAAGGAATGTTTACTTACCACTTCAACATTTCCAAAGCATTTCATCAATATCTCATTTGACTCTTAGCCCTAGTAGATACTATTATTATCTGCAATTTACAGATGAGGAAACTGGGGTCAACCTCTACAAAGTAGCAGAAAGTGGAAATGAACAGAGGCTTGGACTTGAATCTAGCAAGGGAAGTACTGGGTCAAAGGCAAATTGGAGTTTTTGATGACAAATATAACAATGGGTATTTGGCATAATAGGGAGTCACTGAAGCTTCTTGACAGGGAGAGTGGCATGATCAGCTCTGAATCTTAGAAACAACTGGATGGTTAATGAATTTTCTACCCTTTTGATTTTCCTACTTTATAAATAAAAGATTTATAATTTTCATATATTTAGCCAAACCATCACAACCCACTGATCCACCCAGTTGCTCTTTTACATTTCTTTGCCATGTTTCTATGCCTTATTACATGGTCAATCTTTGTGAATGAACCATGTGCAGCTGAAAAGGAGATGTATTCTTTTTGTCCCTATTTATTTTTCTCCACATATCTATTATATCTGATTTTTCTCAGATTTCATTCACCTCTCTTATCTCTTTCTTATTTAATTTTTGTTTTATTTATCTAGATCTGAAAGAGGAATATTTAAATCTCCCACTAGTGTAGCTTTACTATCTGTTTCCTTCTTGAGCTCTAACACTTTCTCCTTTAGGAATTTGGATGCTATATCATTTGGTGCATACATGTTGGGTACTGTTATTTCCTCATTGTCTATACTGACTTTTATCAGAATGTAATTACCTTCCCTGTCTCTTTTAATCAGATCTATTTTTACTTTGGCTTTGTCAGAAATCATGATCAGCACTCCTTCCTTCTTTTTCTCAGTTGAAGCCCAAAAAGATTTTGTTCCAGCCATTTAACTGAAATCTGTGTATTATATGCCTCACATATGTTTCTTGTAGACAACATATGTTAGGATTTTGGTTTCTAATCCACTCTGCTATTTGCTTCCATTGTATGGGTGAATTTATCTCATTCACATTCAGAGTTATAATTGTCAGTTGTATATTCCCCAACACTTTGGTATCCTCTCCTAGTTCTATCCCTTCCTCTTATGCTATTTCCTTTTAAGCCCCAGTGGTTTGTTTTAAACAAGTTACCCTTGTTCCTTCCCATGGTTTACTTCCTTTTCCACCCCTCCCTTATTATTCCCCTCTTTTATTTTTAAGACCTAATGATTTCCCTTCCCCCTCTCCTCCCCTCCCTTTTTTGACCTCCCCACTCCCTTCCTCCCCTTGGTTTATCCCTTCTGACTTTATCAGTAGAATTAGATGGAATTCTACATCCCAATGAATATAGCTAGTCTTCCCTCTCAGGGTTAATTACACTGAGAGTAAGGTTTAAATATTACTTCTTAATGCTCTCTTCCCCTCCTTCTTATAATAGTGTTCATCCCCTCCCATTCCCATGCCTTCTTTGTGAGGTATAAAATTCTTATTTTATTTTTCTTATTCATTCAATTTTCTCTTGGTGCCATCTAGTATTCACCCCTTCTCCCCACCTCGTATTATCTTATACCATTTAGTACTCCAACCTCTCCCAATGAATAATTCTTCAAATTAATATAATAGTGAATAAAGTTTTTAAAAAATACACATAACATTTCTCCATATAGGAATACAAATAATTTGATCTAATTGAAGCCCTTAAAGAGGCAGATTTAAAAATATTTGTTTTCTTTCTTTCCCTTCTGTTTCTTATTTACCTTTTATTGTTTCTTTTGGTTTGTTGTGGGGATTCATATATATATATA
>NW_025343632.1:0-3485 GCF_016433145.1 Gracilinanus agilis
GAGAGAGAGAGAGAGAGAGAGAGAGAGGCAGAGGAGAGGGAGAGAGAGAGAGAGAAAGAGAGAGAGAGAGAGAGAGTCTATGTGATGAGTCTCTCTTCCAGCTCTCCCCTTAGGCTGAATATACACTGGGAGACTTCGAGGGGGTGGCATATCTATATATCTAAATATAAAAAAACTTAAAAAAACTGCATCACACTATTTCATGTTTTTACTGTTTCATTCTTCACTTTAGCCTTTGTCTGCTATGAAAGTCTTTTAGTAATACTAGTCTTTTCTTGTACAGTTTACAAAAGAAATCCTCAATCTTTGTTGATATGAAGTTCATATTAAATCCCCAACTTCTTCAAAAGTAAATTACTACAAATATATCCCTTAAATTCATCCCACTTGAAAATCTGGATGTCTACCACATAATCATGTGCTAGGCATTCACTTATTCTTTGCAAAGCAGATTTCTAAATGTAGCATTGGCTATATTAGAGACAATTAGTGGTCTGCTGTTGTCTGCCGTATCTCTATGCAGCAGATAATAATTAGGTGCTTCTCAATTCTAGTGCTAAAATATAATATTTCTCATGCCAACTGATATTTAGACCTAACAAAAAGATAAATGTTTCCCTATTTATTAAGTATATTTATCTATAATTACTTTCATTTAAAATGCCTTTGAACCAGAAATTTCAACAAAAGAGAGTTAGCAAATGTATAGCATCTATTACATGTTGTGTAAGATCCAAATATGTTCAGAGGATAGAAAGCAAATTGGAGGCAATATTTTTTTCCAATCATGGAAGTAAATGATGGGCAAGCTTTGAAAGCTTCATATTGCAGAAGCGGCCAAAGGCTTGGCCACTGATCCTGAAACTTATCTGAACTATCTGATCCTCTCTAGTCTTTAAAACTGGGCTAGAGATCTCATGAGAACAGCTTCATTTGTGGTATTTGAGCATGTTTCGTTCCAGCTGGAATCCAAAAGTGCAGAGACATACAAATTTGAAGAATAATGGAGAAGACATCTGAACTTCCTCAGACCTCAGAAAAGGTTTGGGTTGAGTTGGGGGCAAAGGTTAAGGAGTAATGACGACTCCTATTCTGTCTGAACTAGGTTGAACCACCCTCCCCTTTAAAACCTATTTAAATCTTCCAAATGGGAGGTCTTTAATAGTATTTTGGTCTTTAGTTGGGATTGTTGCAAAATATTCCTTTAACCTGATGAAACTCTGCTGTATACTACTTTAAAATGACAGAGTACATATTTCTGGTCATTAACAAATGCCTAGGTATGAATTTTTGTCCTAAGACCAAGTGATGACGTTCAAACTAAGTAGAAAACTATTAATTGTGGTTTTCTGTGAGCAAGACTACATATAAAATCTGTTTCAAACATAGTTTATTATAACTAATTGTAAATTATGGAAAATTATTATAAGGAATCCCTTTGTAAATAGAAAAAATGGACTTACCTCACAAATTTATTTTAGGGCAATTTTATTTGTTTAAAAATACACAATTTATAGCTGAGGGATTTGGGATCTGTGTACATATACATTTAACATTTATATTATAAAAACATGCTTCTATGACTTAGAAGAGGGGAGAAGTATAGAATGGATATTAAAGACACATAGCTAGAAGCTTAAAGATGAACTGAAGTAATCCTTTTTTGTTCTAAAAGAGATAGCTTATATGAGATTTACTATCATGTTCTCTAGTTTACCTTTACCTCTTGCAATTAACTTTTCCAAAAAAAGCTTTTCCCAAGGTTTCTAATGGCTTCCTTTTTGAACAACCTATTTTTTCAGCCAATTTGGCCTTTCTATAGCATTTGAAACTATTTCCCTGTGTACTCTCCCTTTCCCTCACCTTTAATTTGACTTTTGGACTAGGCTTGTGTTGGTTTTCTTTTATTATTTTATTTGTAACTATCTGAGCATTTCTCCTCTATCTCCTTCCTTGATTCTTCATCTTTTTTCCTACCTTAAGCATGGATGTTGCTTAAGGTCTTTAGCCATTTTTTTTCCTATTGATGCTCTCAAATTTGGTGCTATACACTCCTATGGCTCCCATCATAATCTCTGTACATAATGACTGCCAAATTTACAGTCCACCCCCGACCTCTCCCAAGAGCTCTACTCATTCCATCCTTTATTTTGTGTATATACCTCTATATTTTTACATATGTATATATCTATTCCTTTCTCTTTAGAATATATATTTATATGTGTATATACACACATACATACATATATAATGCCTGTCCCTTTAGAATGTAAGCTCCTTGAGGGCAAAGATTATTTTTTTTTCCTTTTTATCTCTAGCACAGTGCCTGGAACAAAGAAAGCTAAATAAATGTTTGTTGATTGATTGATAGTCTCATATTTCCAACTTTATGCTGTGTATCACACAAAGTGATGAAATCTTGTTGATAGAGGGATCACAGGAGACAGGTAGTCCAACCTATAATCTTTCCACAACTTTCCCAATAAATGAAGAACTCTGATGAAGGATATTTCTAAGATAGCATATTCTGCTTTTATTTAAATGTAGCTGGTGTGTAATTCTGTAATTATCAGGAAGTATTTCTTCCACTTCCACACCTCTTTCACCTGTCATAGTTTTCTCCACATCACAAACACCCCAGTTCAGGCTTTCATTATCACCAATTTATCACTATATCACTTCATTATCATATAATTTCCTAATTAGTTTCCATGAGTTTAGCTCTCATCTCCCCTCTCCAATCCCTCTCCCATGTAGTTTCCAAATTGATATTCCTAAGACACAGGTTTGACTATGTTACTCCTCTGTTAGCTCCTTCTGTGATAAAATATGAATTATTCTATTTGATATTTAAAGTCCCTCTCAATCTGGTGTTAAACTATCTTTCCAGACTGATTGTACATTACCCTCCCTCACACTATTTTCCAGCCAAAAAGGCCTTCTTATGGATCCTAATACAAAACACTCTGTTTCTTTTTTCTGTGTATTTACACAAGCAGGTCTCCAAGCCTTGAATACTTTCTCTCCTTACCTCTCTCTTGGACAGAGGTGTGATCTTTGAAAGCACCATTTGTGACAAGAAGCATTTCCTTATTCCTCCAGTTGTTAGTTCTCCATCTCCTAAAATTGCTTTCAATTACTTTTGTATGTATTATGTATTTATTGTATTACATATATAATATATTATGTATTTATATATTATTTAATATATGTATCATATGTTATTGTGTATTTTTTTACCTTAGAAGTAGAATGTAATCTCCTAGAGGATAGTGTTTCATTTAAAAATTGGGGAAGAAGAAGGAAGAGAGTGGTCGAAGGGTGGTTGAGGCCTCTGTCAAAATTCCTTCCTTCAATAGGGACTGTTTTGTCTTTTTAAACAATTTTTTAAAATGTATCTGTTTATTATGTTAAAATATCAAGTTAATTCCCTCTTTCCTTTCTCATGATTAGAGATGGTATCATTTAACAAAAAGGTATATATA
>NW_025343633.1:0-7460 GCF_016433145.1 Gracilinanus agilis
GCATCCATTCCTATTGAAAACACTAAAAAGTATAGGAATAGAAGGACCTTTCCTAAAAATAATAAACAGTATATATTTAAAACCAACAGCAAGCATCATCTGCAATGGGGATAAATTAGAAGCCTTCCCAATAAGATCAGGAGTGAAACAAGGATGCCCATTGTCACCTCTGTTATTTAACATTGTACTAGAAACACTAGCAGTAGCAATTAGAGAAGAAAAAGAAATTGAAGGTATCAAAATAGGCAATGAGGAGACCAAGCTATCACTCTTTGCAGATGATATGATGGTCTACTTAAAGAATCCCAGAGAATCAACTAAGAAGCCTGTAGAAATAATCAATAACGTTAGCAAAGTTGCAGGATACAAAATAAATGCACATAAATCATCAGCATTTCTATATATCTCCAACACATCACAGCAGCAAGAGGTAGAGAGAGAAACACCATTTAAAATCACCCTAGACAATATAAAATACTTGGGAATCTATCTACCAAAACAAACACAGCAATTATACAAAAACAACTACAAAACACTTTCCAAACAATGAAAACTAGATCTAAACAATTGGAAAAACATTGATTGCTCATGAGTAGGACAAGCTAACATAATAAAAATGACCATTCTACCCAAATTAATTTACCTATTTAGCGTCATAGCTATCAAACTACCAAAAAACTTTTTTACTGAATTAGGAAAAACTATAACAAAGTTCATCTGGAATAACAAAAGATCAAGAATATCAAGGGAAATAATGAAAAATGTGAAGGAAGGGGGCCTAGCAGTACTAGATCTTAAAAGGTACTATAAAACAATGGTCATCAAAACGGTATGGTACTGGCTAAGAGACAGAAGGGAGGATCAGTGGAATAGACTTGGGGTAAGTGACATCAGCAAGACAGTGTATGATAAACCCAAAGAGCCCAATTTTTGGGACAAAAATCCACTATTTGACAAAAACTGCTGGGAAATAAATATTATTAAATAAATATTATTAAATGTTAAAAAAAACAAGAGGGTAAAGTAGACATTGAAAGAATCTATAGATCACTCTCTACATTAAATCCTCAAAAGACAACCCCAGGAATGTAATTTCCAAATTCAAGAGCTTCCCAGCTAAGGAGAAAATATTACCAGAAGCCAGAAAGAGACAATTCAGATATCAAAGAGCACCAAGAGGATTGCACAGGATCTGGCAGCCTCCACATTAAAGGTCTGCATGGCTTGGAATATGATATTCAGAATGGCAAGAGAATTGTGTCTACAACCAAGGATCATCTACCCATAAAAGTTGACTATATATTTCCAGGGGGAAATTTCGTATTGGCATTTAACAAAATAGAAGATTTCCAAGTATTTATAAAGAAAAGAAATTTTCATGTCCAAATACAAAAATCAAGAGAAACATGAAAAGGTAAATAAGAAAGAGAGAGGAAATTTCCCTTTTTCTTTTTTTATAAGGGCTTCAATGAGGTCAAATTGTTTATATTCCTATATGGAAAAATGTTGTTTTTAAGTGGCAAAAATGTATTCCCTATTATAGTAGTTAGAAGAATTATTCACAGGTCGAGGTTGGAATACTAAGTGGTTTAAGATGATATGCAAAAAATTAAAAAGGGGGATAGAAGATGGCACCAAGATAAATTTGAAGGAATAAGAAAAACAGGATAACCTATACCACATAAAGAGGCACATGGGAGGGGGAGCTAAAAAGCTAGTGGAAATAATCAACAACTTTAGCAAAGTTGCAGGATACAAAATAAACCCACAGAAATCATCAGCATTTTCTATATATTTCCAACACAACTCAGCAGCAAGAGTTAAAATCACCCTAGACTATATAAAATACTTAGGACTCTATCTGCCAAGACAAACACAGGAATTATATGAACACAATTACAAAACTAGATCTAAACAATTGGAAAAACATTAATTTGCTCATGGGTAGGGCAAGCTAACATAATAAAATGACCATCCTACCCAAATTAATTTACTTATTTAGTACCATACCTATCAAACTACCAAGAAACTTTTTTATCGAATTAGAAAAAAAAACTATAACAAAGTTCATTTGGAAGAACAAAAGATCAAGGATATCAAGGGAAATAATGGAAAAAGTGTGAAGGAAGGTGGCCTAATGGTATCAAATATTAAACTATACTATAAAGCAGTGGTCATCAAAACAATATGGTACTGGCCAAGAGACAGAAGGGAGGATCAGTGGAATAGACTTGGGGTAAATGACCTCAGCAAGATAGTGTATGATAATCCCAAAGGTCCTAGCTTTTGGGACAAAAATCCACTATTTGACAAAAATTGCTGGAAAATTAGAAAACAATAAGTGAGAGATTAGGTTTAGATCAACATCTCACACCCTACACCAAGATAAATTCAGAATGGGTAAATGACTTGAATATAAAGACGGAAACTATAAGTAAATTAGGTGAACATAGAATAGTTTACCTGTTAGACCTATGGGAAGGGAACAAGCAAGAATTAGAGAATATTACAAAACATAAAATGAATAATTTTTATTACATTAAATTGAAAAGTTTTTGTGCAAACAAAACCAATGCAATCAAAATTAGAAGGGACGTAACAAATTGAGAAAAAATCTTCATAACAAAACCCTCTGACAAAGGTCTAATTACTCAAATTTATAAGGAGCTAAATCAATTGTACAAAAATTCAAGCCGTTCCCCAATTGATAAATGGGCAAGGGATACGAATAGGCAATTTCCAGATAAAGAAATCAAAACTATTAATAAGCACATGAAAAAGTGTTCTTCATTTCTTATAATTAGAGAAATGCAAGTCAAAACAACTCTGAAGTGCCACCTCACACCTAACAGATTAGCTAACATGACAGTAAAGGAAAATAATAAATATTGGTGGAGATGTGGCAAAATTGGGACATTAATGCATTGCTGGTGGAGTTGTGAATTGATCCAACCATTTTGGAAGGCAATTTGGAACTATGCTCAAAGGGCTTTAAAAGACTGTCTGCCTTTTGATCCAGCCATACCACTGCTGAGTGTATACCCCTAAGAGATAATAAGGAAAAAGACTTGCACAAAAATATTCATAGCCATGCTCTTTGTGGTGGCAAAAAATTGGAAAACGAGGGCATGCCCTCTGATTAGGGAATGGCTGAACAAATTGTGGTATATGCTCATGATGGAATACTATTGTGCTCAAAGGAATAATAAACTGGAGGAATTCCATGTGAATTGGAAAGACCTCCAGGAATGGATGCAGAGTGAAAGGAGCAGAGCCAGGAGAACCTTATACACAGAGACATATACACTGTGGTACCATCGAATGTAATGGACTTCTCTACTAGCAGCAATGCAATGGTCCAGGACAATTCTGAGGGATTTATGAGAAAGTTGCTCTCCACATCCAGAGGAAGAACTGTGGGAGCAGAAACACAGAAGAAAAACAACTGTTTGATCAAATGGGTCGATGGGGATATGATTGGGGATGTAGAGTCTAAACGATCACCCTAGTGCAAATATTAATAATATGGAAATAATTCTTGATCATTGACACATGCAAAACCCAGTGGAATTGCTTATTGGCTATTGGGGGGTAGGAGGAGAGAAGGGAAAGAACATGAATCATGTAACCATGAAAAATATTCTAAATTAATTAATTAAATGAAAATTTTCGGATCGCAAAATTATAAAAAAAGAAAATACTTGTCTCCTTAAATGTGTGTGTGCATGTGTGTGTGTATACACAAATACCTGCCCCCACCAACGCACACAATTTACTACAATATTTACAGGCTCTGCAGAGACTTAGTTGACCCTGAGAAAGGGCTCTGTGCCAAATGAGGGGTTCATAGCCCTCAAGTCCAGGAGGTTTGCACATAGTAGAATAACTTTGGTATGAGGGCCCAAGGCCTTTCTTATCCTGCCTCTGATAGTGAATTTCGAGGCTGGAATCCTGCTCCATTTTCAGCAAGATGCTACCAAACATTGAGAAATGCCTCCTTGTTCTCAGCCATGGACTAAAATGTTGATTGTTAGGCATCCCTGGGTCCTCCAGCCTACAAGTGTTTTCGTCTCTTCATTTTTTTTGCATTGGCAAAAACCTGTCTGCCCCTCTTTTATTCTGAGGGAATTTCTCTTCTCCCCATCTTATGGCCAATGATAACCATCTTCTGTGGTTCACATTTGACACTGAAGAAAAGAAAGTACTGATGGCAACAAAATACAAATGTCCGGGGTCTTCTGGTCTTCCTTTGTGGGATCGTTTGCAGCTTGGTGCCAATGAAAGGCAGGGAGCTGAACCCCAGAGTCCCCAGACCTAGTGTTCTCCTCTTGGCATGTTCTGACTTTCCATTGAAGCAACATTGAGGAGCTCCTTTGGGGCAGGATTCAGCATGGCAGGCACTAGCTGTCAGAGGACTTCTGAGAGGGGATCAGGAAACACATACACAAATAAGAACTCCCAAAGAATGTGATAATGTGAAGATGTCAGGAAGACTTTGAGGAGGGCAGGAACAGGTTCAGATCAGAGGGCACCAGGGACGATTGCTTGGAGTGTCACCTGGACTAGTCCTAGAAGGAAGGTTGATTTTAGCAGATGGTAGTGAGGCAGATATACATTCTCATCCAGGGATCTCATGGGGTGGGGGGAGAGCCTTCACCAGTTCACAGAGGAAGAAAGACAGGAGGAGGCTGAGGAGGAACACCTAGGGGAGAAGAGAGGAGAAGAACTCAGACTGCAGAAGGACAGGTGTGTGCAGTGGGTGGAGAGCCTTAAATGCCAGGCCTAGGAAATTGGCTCTGTATCCCATCAGAATGAAATAGACTGAAGGGTTTTGAGTTTGAGAGAGGTGAGGAAGGAACATTATTATTTTGGCAACTATATGGCAAGGATGAGTCGGAAAGGGGGACCAGTAGGCAGAGAGACCTAGTCAGGAAGCTTTTGAGCTGGCTCAGATGACAGGTGATTAGGGTCTGTATGAGAGGGATGGCCATGAGAGTATATAGAGCAGGCAGCCCACATACCATCCTAATTGGCCCTTGTTCCTGTCTAGAGGTATTCATTCATTATTGAAGAACAAGACCTTCCCAGAGGCTCGGACACCTCCTATCTTTTTTCTGTCTTGTACCTTTGTTCCCTGCAGTCATCAAGGAAGGAGAGTTTCTGGTGATAATGTAACAGTACTATAAAGATTGGAGACCCAGTTCAGAATTAGCCGGGACTTGTGGGACAGAGATGACACTGGACATCAGGATGTTGCAGGAAGGGATGACAAGGAAGAATTCCCTGCTTACCAGACCAGTGGGAAATGGGAGGATTGGGAATGACTGAATTGGAAGCATGGAACCTGATTTTTTTCCTCTATATATTTTATGTTATTTTTTTCATAGACTTTTATTTTTTTACATGATTCATGTTTTTACTTTCCCCTTCACCCCCCCTTTAACACCACCCCCCATATCCAACGTGCATTTCCACTGGTTTTAACATGTGTGATCAGTCAAGACTTATTTCCATATTATTGGTAGTTGCATTGGTGTGGTCATTTAGTGTCTACATCCCCAACCATGTCTGCATCAACCCAAGTGTTCAAGCGGTTGTTTTACTTCTGTGTTTCCTCTCCTGTAGTTCTTCCTCTGAATGTGGGTAGCGTCTTTACCATAAATCCCTCAGAATTGTCCTGTGTCCTTGCTTTCTGCTGGTACAGAAGTCCATTACATTTGATTTCACCACAGTATATCTGTCTCTATGTACAATGTACTTCTGGCTCTCCTCCTTTCGCTCTGCATCCATTCCTGGAGGTCTTTCCAGTTCACATGGAATTCCTCCAGTTCATCATTCCTTTTAGCACAATAGTATTCCATCACCCGCATATACCACAATTTGTTCAGCCATTCCCCAATTGAAGGGCATCCCCTCATTTTCCAGTTTTTTGCCACCACAAAAAGCGCAGCTATAAATATTTTCGTGCAAGTCTGTTTATCTATGATCTCTTTGGGGTACAAACCCAACAATGGTATGGCTGGATCAAAGGGCAGGCATTCTTTTATAGCCCTTTGAGCATAGATCCAAATTGCCATCCAGAATGGTTGGATCAGTTCACAACTCCACCAGCAATGCATTAGTGTCCCAATTTGGCTGCATCCCCTCCAGCATTCATTACTCTCCCCTACTATCATTTTAGCCAATCTGCTAGGTGTGAGGTGATACCTCAGAGTTGTTTTGATTTGCATTTCTCTTAAGCCTGAAAACCCTTGATCATGCACTCTGGGCCACTCAATGCCCTCATCCCTGGACCATGGCAGAAACCAACTGGTTAGTGTTTCTGCCTCTGGTTCTTACCCCAAATCTCAGACATCCCCGACTCAGAATCCAAAGGGCTCCTCCCATAGGCTAGGTCTACTCATGTCATTCCCCTATTCAGTAAGCTCCAGTGGCTCTCTATCACCTCAGGTTCAATTGGAAAATCGACTGTTCTATTCTGGCCCCTTCCTGCCTTTCCTGGCTTTTTACACTTCGCTCCCCTCCACATTCTCTGTCCTTCCTTAGTGTTTCTCCCACAAGATTCTCTCCCTCCCAAGTGAGGATGTTTTCCCTGACTCCCTGGCACACTGTCCTTCTTCCTATCTCCGTCCCCACCTTCCCTGGTTGTAAACTCCTTGAGAGCAGGGACTTTGCACCTTTCCTTGTGGCCCCAGGGCTTAGCAGAGCGCCTCCCCAGACTAGTGACTCCTGAAGTGCTATGTCTGAGGGAGAGAAGACAGATCTGTATGAGGATGGCATTGTAATGTGGCCCAAAACCCAAAGATTCACTGAGGCCAGAACTGCCACCTGGAACTGCTCTGGCCCTAACCCAGGTCACCTTGGGAGGCCTCCTGCTTCTTCTAGGATTGCCTTCAGAACCTCATGCACCCAATGGGATGCCCTCACTGTCCTAAAAGGATGCTTTTCTTTTTGAAAAAGATGGAAAGGGGGCAGCTGGGTAGCTCAGTGGATGGAGAGCCAGGCCTAGAGATGGGAGGTCCTGGGTTCAAATCCAGCCTCAGACACTTCCCAGCTGTGTGACCCTGGGCAAGTCACTTCACCCTTATTGCCTAGCCCTTATCGCTCTTCTGCCTTGGAGCCAATACACAGTATTGACTCCAAGACGGAAGGTGAGGGGTTAAAAATAAAAATAAAAATAAAATAAAATATGGAAAGTCTCTGAAGCCCCAAATGATGTACTTGGCACCTAAGCTGAGTGTTAAATTATTCCTAGGTATTATTTGGGGTCCAAACAAACTGGGAAAATAAAATAATCCAAACAAATGTTAGTGAGAATATAAATGGCTCTCAAGACAATTTCCATAGAGGGTTCTAGACTGCTCTGCGTAAGAATAAGCCTTGAAATAGGTACATGGCCTCCTAAGCTGAGGGTTTGGAAGGACAGACAGTGCTCCGCTCTGTGGCCCACTTGTGGCCCG
>NW_025343634.1:0-2782 GCF_016433145.1 Gracilinanus agilis
ACACACCTATGCATATGTGTTTATATATATATATGAGATAATTGTAAAGGATTATAATTATTTTATAGGTTCATGGATCCCATGTTAAGAAGAGTAGTTATACACAGATTGAGACAATCTAGTATGTAGAAGATGTGAACCTGGTAAAAATCTAAAATTGCCCATAAGAAGATTAATAGCAATTTGATCTAACATGATACATTTGCAAAACTGCAAACATTAAAAATACTATGGCAAACAAATGAGCCAGGTATTAAGTTATCTGTCTACCAACATGTGTCCTGTAGAATGTATAAGGTAGAGATGAATGACCACTTACAAAGTAGATGTACTGATTTAAAGCTAGTTCTCCAATGCTGGATTATCATTTTCCTAAAATGATGACCATTTGACTTTCATGTTTATGCTCAGAAGTGATGGTTTCTTACTAATCCTCCATAGATCACTTCATTGATGAAAAGAATCATAAATTTTTTTATGATTTAAATGCAAGTTGACAAAAATGCAGCTGGAGGAGAGAAAACTTTCCATAAATGATGACAGTTCAGTGTTTCCTAATCTGCTCTTTTCTTCCTACATTTTTTAATTCATCTATAAGCCATAAGAAAATATCTTTCCATATTCAGTCAAGGTTCACAGAGTAGCTAGGAACTGTATGTTTCAATTATAATTGAAAGGAGAAAATGTATGGAAATTAAATACATGAAATGATCTCTAGATCATTTTCAGAAATCGAAATTTGAAAAAACTGAAAAAAAACTCATTGGCATTATTTTTTTCATGTCATGTCTAAAATATATTATTAGTCTATCTCTTTGATAATGTTGAAGGTTTCTATTATTTATGAGGAACATTTTCATCATCTTTTATATTTTGGAGATTACAAAAGTCTTTCTTTGTGTTCCTAGTCCAATTTAGAATGAAATTCAAGATGTCTCAGTCCCATTTACTACGGGAAGAACAGATTACTTGATAACTGTAAGTAGCATTTTATAATGAAATTAAGTTTTTCATCAAGTCAAAAGGAAAAAATCCTGCTGAAATCCATCAGCATACCTGTAAATGCATGACTTACATCTCTACTTCTCAGGCCCAAAATTATTTCACAGAAATAATATTGATATCTAATTAATTCACTAATTAATCTAATTCATTAAAATCTACTTTGTGTTTCTATTATTCTGTGAGAAAAGTTATGCTTTTATTTTGTTACATTTAATTAATTTTAAATTATATAACATTACATATAATAATACAGTAATTATATACAATAAAATTATAATTTTATTAATTATTTTATTTTATTTTACTTTTAGGAAGTACTCTAAATATCAAATATGAATCTCATCTAATTTATTAATATGTGGAAGTTATTCTTTCTTAATTAAAAAAAATGAAATAAAAAATTAACCCAGTATATAAATAATGCTACAAACATTGTATAAAACATTGAATTAAGTCCATTAGAATCCTTGTATTATTCTATATGACACAAAATACAAATATTTCTAAACTTGTCTTTCCCCTACTTTCTTATTGTCATGGCATATCTGACTTAAATAATACTCAACTCAAGGAACATACACATTAAAAGTTCCCTGATTTTGTATTTATTATTTGAGCTTTCTTCAAGAACTGAGGCTGTATATATATATATATATACATATATATATATATATAGCAAAATTATTATGAAAACAAAAAATATGTGATACTTTATGAATTTTAAAATAAAAATTCCCTAAAATAACGTTAATAGTTTCTAGTTGAGTTTGAGCAAAAAATGGAGTGCAATAAAATAGATATTGTGAAGGAAGAGAAGTGAAGATGTGAACTAGATATTTAGGATAAATTTGAATGAGGGATTGAGAATGATAAAGAGGTTGTAAGCCTTGATGTTTTTGGAATGGAGATACCCTAAACTAACTAAAAACTTCCAGAAAAATGAGGGTATGGGAAGGGTAGATGACAGACTCTGTTTAGGACATGTTGAGTTGGAAATATCTTCTAGGCTTTCATTTGGAGTTGTCTAGTATTTAGTTGGTGATGTGAGTTAGGAGAAATGTTAGGGGTTTTAGTTATTCTAGTTTCAAATCCTTATTTACAATTTAATAAATATTCATTAAGCAATTACTATGTTAAAAGCATTATGATAGACATTAATGATAGAAAGACAATTAAAACCATTATTTTCTTCAAAGAGGATAGCTGATATATTTCTGACTTTTGATCATGTCATTCCCTTACTCAGTATATTCCAGGGGATCTCTATCCCTCTAGGATAAAATATAAACTCTTTTACTTAACTTTGAATGCTTTTCACAACTTCATTGTTTAGTTTCATTATATTAGTCGTCCTCCATTACAATATAATATAACCAAATTGGCCCTCCCTCTGTCACATGTGATATTTCATATCCCATCACTTTACCTTTTCCCTAGTGAACCATAATACTTAGAATGTTCCCTCCTCAACTATACCTCAAAAATCTTTTTTTTTCTTTAATTAATAATTTAATTACTACCGTCTTTGAATCATTTTCTGGTTTCAAAATATTAATGACTTATTTTCTTACCTATCTTATACCTTTTGGATTAATTTGTGTTTTTTTCTTCTTTTTTTCTTGAGATGGAGCTGAGATAGTGGAGTAAAGGGAGAATTATCCCTGAACTCTCCCAACTTTCCCCTTTAAATGGGTATAAAATAATGTGTTAAATCAATATCCAAAGCAACATTTTCAAGAAAGAATTGGAGTAAATGATTTTTCCAGGACACTATTCC
>NW_025343635.1:0-2357 GCF_016433145.1 Gracilinanus agilis
ACCCCTGTCAGAGTTTTTCGTTATAAAGATTTTTTCCCAATTTGTTGATTCCCTTCTGATTTTGACTACATTGTTTTTGTTTGTACAAAAACTTTTTAGTTTAATATAATCAAAATCATTTAATTTACATTTTGTGATCTTCTCTAACTCTTGCTTGGTTTTAAAGTCTTTCCTTTCCCAGAGATCTGACAAGTATACTATTCTGTGTTCATTTAACTTGTTTATAGTTTCCCTCTTTATATTCAAGTTGTTCACCCATTCTGAATTTATCTTGGTGTAGGGTGTGAGATATTGATCTAGACCTAATCTCTCCCATATTGTTTTCCAAATTTCCCAGGAGTTTTTGTCAAATAGTAGATTCATATCCCAAAAGTTGGGTTCTTTGGGTTTATCATACACTGTCTTGCTGATGTCATTTATCCCAAGTCTATTCCATTGATCCTTCTCTCTATCTCTTAGCCAGTACCATATTGTTTTGATGACTGCTGCTTTATAGTATAGTTTAATATCTGGTACTGCTAGTCCCCCTTTCTTCACATTTTTTTTTCATTATTTCCCTTGATATTCTTGATCTTTTGTTATTCCAAATGAACTTTGTTATAGTTTTTTCTAATTCAGTAAAGAAGTTTTTTGGTAGCTTGATAGGTATGGCGCTAAATAGGTAAATTAATTTGGGTAGAATTGTCATTTTTATTATGTTAGCTCGACCTACCCATGAGCAATCAATGGCTTTCCAATTGTTTAAATCCAGTTTTATTTGTTTGGAAAGAGTTTTGTAGTTGTTTTCATATAATTGCTGTGTTTGATTTGGTAGGTAGATTCCTAAGTATATTATATTGTCTAGGGTGATATTGAATGGTGTTTCTCTTTCTACTTCTTGCTGCTCTAGTGTGTTGGAGATGTATAGAAATGCTGATGATTTATGTGCATTTATTTTGTATCCTGCAACTTTGCTAAAGTTGTTGATTATTTCTACAAGCTTCTTAGTTGATTCTTTAGGATTTTTTAAGTATACCATCATATCATCTGCAAAGAGTGATAGCTTAGTTTCCTCCTTGCCCACTTTGATACCTTCAATTTCTTTTTCTTCTCTAATTGCAACTGCTAGTGTTTCTAGTACAATGTTAAATAATATAGGTGATAATGGGCATCCTTCTTTCACTCCTGATCTTATTGGTAAGGCTTCTAATTTATCCCCATTGCATATGATGTTTGTTCGTGGTTTTTGGTATATACTGCTTATTATTTTTAGGAAAGGTCCTTCTATTCCTATTCTTTTCAGTGTTTTCAAGAGGAATGGATGCTGTATTTTGTCAAAGGCTTTTTCAGCATCTATTGAGATAATCACCAGCTTTTTGTTAATTAGACTGTTGATATGGTCAATTATGTGGATGGTTTACCTAATGTTGAACCAACCTTGCATTCCTGGTATAAATCCCACCTGATCGTGGTGAATGATCTTCTTAATTACTTCCTGGAGTCTCTTTGCTGGTATTCTATGTAAGATTTTTGCATCTATGTTCATTAGGGAGATTGGTCTATAGTTTTCTTTCTCTGTTTTTGATCTCCCTGGCTTTGGAATCAGTACCATATTTGTGTCATAAAAGGAATTTGGTAGGACTCCTTCTTTGCTTATCATATCAAATAATTTGTATAGTATTGGGATTAGTTGCTCTTTGAATGTCTGATATAATTCACTTGTGAATCCATGAAGCCCTGGTGATTTTTTCTTGGGGAGTTCTTTGATGGCTTGTTCAATTTCTTTTTCTGATATGGGATTATTTAGGTATTCTATTTCTTCTGCTGTTAATCTAGGCAGTTTATATTTTTGTAAATATTCGTCCATATCTCCTAAATTGTTCTATTTATTGCCATATAATTGGGCAAAATAGTTTTTAATGATTGCCTTAATTTCCCCTTGATTAGAGGTGAGGTCTCCCTTTTCATCTTTGATACTATCAATTTGGTTTTCTTCTTTCCTTTTTTTTATTAGATTGACCAGTACTTTGTCTATTTAATCTGTTTTTTCAAAGTACCAGCTTCTAGTCTTTTTTATTAATTCAATAGTTCTTTTACTTTTGATTTTATTAATTTCTCCCTTGGTTTTTAGTATTTCTAATTTAGTTTTCATCTGGGGATTTTTAATTTGCTCACTTTCTAATTTTTTGAGTTGCATGCCCAATTCATTGATCTCTGCCCTCCTTAATTTGTTAATATATGCACTCAAGGATATACATTTCCCCCTGAATACTGACTTAGCTGAATACCACAGAGTTTGGTAGGATGTCTCATCATTGTCATTTTCTTCAGTGAAATTGTTGATTGTTTCTATGATTCCTTCTTTGACAAATTGGTTT
>NW_025343636.1:0-2437 GCF_016433145.1 Gracilinanus agilis
ATATATATATATATATATCTTGACATTTCATCCTATACAGTTAGTCCCTGTTCCCTCTATGTAAACTTCTTCTAGTTACCCTGTTGGTAATAATAATTTTTAATATTTGCCAATACCTTCTTTTCTTCTTGGGATATAAATTGATTAAATTTGTTGTGTCCCTTAAAGGAAAGAATTTTTTTCTCCTCCCCCCATTCTCTTAATTACCTTATGTTGATTCTCTTGAGTTTTGGGTTTGGGCAGCAACTCTCTGTTTAAGTCAGGTTTTTTCTTGATGAATGTTTAGAAGTCCTCAATTTTATTGAATGACCATACTTTCCCCTGCAATAATATAGTTAGTCTTGCTGGATAGTTGATTCTTGGTTGTAGCCCCAGTTCTCTTGCTTTCTGGAATATTGTGTTCCATGCCTTCCGGTCCTTCAATGTAGATGCAGCCAGATCCTGTGTTATCCTAACTGTGGTTCCCTGATATCGGAATGACTTCTTTTAGCAGCTTGTAATATTTTTTCCTTGGTCTGGTAGTTTTTGAATTTGGCTATAATATTCCTGGAAGTTGTCAGTTGTGGATTAAATGTAGGAGGTGATCTGTGGATCCTGTCAATTTCCACTTTTCCTTCTTGTTCAAGAATTTCTGGGCAATTTTCTCTGATAATTTTTTGTAAAATGCTATCTAAACTTTTTCTTTTATCATGATGTTCTGGTAAACCAACAATTCTTAAGTTCTCTCTTCTAGCTCTGTTCTCCAGGTCTTTGGTTGAATCAATGAGGTGTTTCATATTCTCCTCAAATTTTTCATATTTTTTATTTTGTTTAATATATTCTTGCTGCTTTGTGAAGTCATTTTCTTCTAGTTATTGAGTTCTGTTTTTTAAAGACTGAATTTCATACCTGGCTTTTTGGTCATCCTTCTCTTTCTGGTCTGATTTTCTTTGTAGATCATCTTTTGCCTTCTTTGCTTCATTTTCAAGCTGGCCAATTCTGGCTTTTAATACTTTATTTTCTTGTTTAATTCATGTATTTCCTTTTTCAAATTGTCTTCAGTCTCTCTTGATTGTTTTTTGAGTTCCTGAAGTTCTTGACTTAATTGGGTTTTAAATTCTTGAGTTAATTGAATTTTGAGATCTTCAAAAGCCTGTGTCCAGTTCACTGGAACTACTTCTTCTTCTTCTATTTCTGTTTCATTTGCTCTCTTTTCACTTCCTTGAAAGAAGCTGTCAATTGTCATTTCTTTTCTCTTTTTCTGTTGCTTGCTCATGTTTTTCCCCCTACCTTGTTCTGCTAATTTGAGCAGAAGTATTTAATGATCTTTGATGAAAGATCTTTCCCCCAGGGGTAAGTTACTTTCTCTACCCTTGGAAGACTTCTTGTCTGTCCAATTGTTGGGATTAAATCTGTATGGACTGGATTAGTCTGCCCTGAGGCTAAAACCTCAAAGCCTTGAGGGGAGGGAAAAACAAACAAACAAATAAAAAAAACCCAAAAAGGTGGTGTGACAAGAAGGAGCCTTTCTTGCTGAACTGAGCTCTCCAGCAGTTGGGGTCCCCCTGTGCTATCCACTGTGTTTGATCTAGTTTTCTTTCCCTTTGAAACTCTGTGTTCTCTGTCTTGGTATGAGGAAGCCAAGCTGTCTGCACTCTGGGGTTTGCCTCTCTCTAAGCCACCATCTTCTGGGCGTTTTTGCTGTGTTTCTCTGGTTTTCTCCTCCAGTCACCTCTCCAGTGTCTGTGTTTGACTCCCTGAGTCCTATGCCAGCAAGGCCCTCTCTCCTGACTGGTGGACTCACCAGCCCTGAGATTTCCCAGGCAGCTGGAGACTCTGCACAGCACATGGGGGAGGCATCTTGGGATCCTGGGATTCCCCTTCTGCGCCCTCAGTCCCAACAGTTCAAGTATTGAAGCCTTTTTCTTGGAGTACCTCTTTAGTTGAGCTGCAGTAGGGTTCCCCCTGCTCTGTCCCATTCTTAGATTCAGTCCTCTTTCTTGTCAAAGCACATTGTTTTCTATCTTGGTACCTAAGGGTGCGGAGATTTTTTTTGTTTGTTTTGTTTTTTTAACATTTATTAATATACATTTTTAACATGGTTACCTGATTCATGCTCCTCCTATCCCCTTCACCCCCACCCCCCTGCACTCCCCCCACCCATGGCCAATGCACATTTCCACTAGTTTTGTCATGTGTCCTTGATCAAGACCAATTTCCAAATTGTTGGTAGTTGCATTGCTGTGGTAGTTTCGAGTCCACACCCTCAATCACGTCCACCCGGACCCTTGCGTTCAAGCAGTTGTTTTTCCTATATGTTTCCTCTCCTGCAGTCCTTCCTCTGAATGTGGGTAGCATCTTTACCATAAATCCCTCAGAACTGTCCTGGGTCATTGTATTGCTGCTGGTACAGAGGTCTATTACATTCAATTTTACCACAGTATATCAGTCTCTGTGT
>NW_025343637.1:0-2590 GCF_016433145.1 Gracilinanus agilis
GATAAAGTTAGTAACAGGACTCAAAACTAGATGATATGAATTTTTTTGATATTTTGTCTAGTGAAGTAAAGACTTCCTTGGAAGAGGTAGCATTATATTATTCATAGATCTGAGAACTTAGTGTCAGGAAGCTCTGGGTTCAAGTACCACTTCATAGCTATATAACTGTAGGCAATTCCCTTATGAAATACTGGGGTATACAGAGGTATGTGGATGTTGTTCTCCACCAAGGAATACCCCAGTCCCCCTTAGTGAAGTAAGGCCAATTTGGCCTAGGTCACTAGGCCAGAGCTCAAACCAGTCTTCCAAAAAATTCTTTATGTAAAAATAACAGGTTTATTAGTAAAAACAAAATGACAAGGATGGAGGATTTAGGAATGAGGATGCCCTAATCTCTAAGGTTTTTTACTTCCCTCTTCCCTCTAAATCCATCTCAAGATGGAGTCTTCTGTTCCTTGATGCTCCCTGACACTCCCTGCTTCTGGTTAATTATTCCCAAAGCCCTCTCTATATTACCTGACACTAAAATTCCTCCCTTTTCAGTTTATATAGATGTTATTAGTTTTCAAGATAGATAAGGATGAACTCTAGGTGTCTGAGTTCACCCTTAAACTTATTTCTATTTCTATTTCTATTATTTCTACTATAACACTTACCCTTTTTGAGTTTTCAGTTTCTTATTTGTTAAATACAGAGAATAAAAGTTCCCTCACAGGATTGTTATGAGTATCAAATGAGATAAATTCTGAAAAGTGTTTTTTTGAGTAATAAAAAAAGTAAACCTGGATTAAGAGGTTCCGGGTTAAGATGGCGGCAGAGTAAGAAGCAGCTCTTAACCTCTCCTGACCGAAACACACAAAACTCCTCAAGGGGACATAAAAACAAGTCCAGACGAACTGAGGAACCCCACAACAGGGCACAGCGTGGAAGGTACGTGGAATCCAGGCATTTCCATGCTATAAAGGGCTCTCCTAAATTGCGGGCTGAGCAACCGCCCCACCCCCACCCCCTCCACACTCATCTATAGCTCCGAACCCAGCTAAAAAGAAATAGAGCAAGTTTGGGGCACCCATCGAGTCATCAGCAACTCCGGGACCTGTTCCTGAGAGCAGCAAGATTTAGGACCCCATTAAGTCAAAAAACGCACGCGAAATCTGAGCGCGTGTGCTGGAGCAGGACGCTGGGCGCAGAGTGCTGGCTAAGCAGAGGTGTGGGTGGAGGCAGACACAGCCAGGAACTAAAGCCTAAGTGGGGAACCAGTGCAGACAGGTATACGACTGTGGAAGCAGCACCCTGAGACTTGTAAAGAAACCTCCAACAGAGGATCAAGCAAGAGGGCCCACCAGGGGGCTTGACCTTGGGAAAAAACCAGAACTCAGACCTCAGGAGCCAATAGATCACAAACAGACACTGAGCGCGAGGATAAATCTGAGAAGCTGCTGGGCTAATGATGGCTACTTATCAGCCTCAGGAAGTTCAGAAGAGAAAGAATAATAATAACAAGAAAAAGAAGTCTTTAACACTCAACAACTTTTACACAGAGAAAATCCAGACAACCGAGCAAACAGAGGAGGAGAACAAACAAGCATCCGGACCCTCCTCAAATAAGGAAAACTCCTCACAAGCTATGGAAGAGTTCAAAACTGAGATTTTGAGGAAAATGGAAGAGATCTGGCAAGAAAATAACTGTTTAAAAGGTAGAATCTTGCAATTGGAAAGTGAGGCTCAGAAACCAAATGAACTGATGAGCAAATTTAACACCAGAAATGACCAGATTGAAAAGGAATACCTGAAGATTATGGACGAAAACCAGAAGATTATGGTCGAAAACCAGAAGATTACAGCCGAAAACCAGAAGATTACAAGCGAAAATCAAAAGATCATAGCCGAAAACTGAAAGATTATAGCCTAAAATCAATCCCTAAAGGCTAGAGTTGAGCAAGTAGAAGCTAATGATCTCTCAAGACAACAAGAACAAATAAAACAAAAGTCAAAAGACTGAAAAAATAGAAGGAAACATGAAATATCTCAATGAGAGAGTGACAGAACAAGAAAACCGGTCTAGAAGAGACAATCTGAGAATCATTAGTTTTCCTGAAAAAACAGAAATTAATATAAACCTGGACTCCATACTAACAGAAATAATTCAGCAAAATTTCCCTGAAGTCCTACAACAAGAGGGCAATATAGACATTGAAAGGATTCATAGAATACCTGCGACATTCGATCAAGAAAAGAAAACGACCAGAAATATAATTGCCAAATTCAAGAGCTTTCAAGCAAAGGAAAAAATCTTATAAGAAGCCAGAAAGAGACAATTCAAATATCAAGGAACACCAATCAGGATCACACAGGATCTGGCAGCCTCTACACTAAAAGACCGTAAAGCTTGGAATACAATATTCAGAAAGGCAAGAGAGCTAGGCCTGCAACCACCGCTCAACTACCCTTCAAAATTGACTATATATTTCCAGGGGAAAGTATGGGCATTCAACAAAATTGAAGAATTCCAGGTATTTGCACAGAAAAGACCAGGGCTAAATGGAAAGTTTGATATCCAACCACAAAAATCGAGAGAAACATGAAAAGG
>NW_025343638.1:0-1416 GCF_016433145.1 Gracilinanus agilis
CTCTCTCTTCTTTCCCTCCCTGTCTGTCTCTGGGTCTCTGTCTCCCCCGCTTCTTCCCTCCCTTGCTGTTCTCTTTCTCTCTATCTCTTCTCTTCTCTCTCTGCTCTCCCTCCCTGTCTGTCTCTGTCTCTGTCTCTCCCCCCTTCCCTCCCTCTGTCCTATCTCTCATCCTATTTCATGACATAATCCTAAACCTATTCCTGCTGTCCAATGAGCCCTAAGTGGGGTTGCCGTGTCAGACCAAAGCAAACAGTCCCTTGTGGGCCGCCTGTCACTGGAAATAGCCGAGGCCGGGGACCCAGCTCCGACCCTGAGCACCGACTGTTCAATGTCCAGTTGATCGTTTCCCCCTCAGAGCTAGACAAATGCTGCAAACTGGGACGTGGTTTAGTGTTTTTGTGCTTTCCCAGACTTGAGAAAGTGAGAGATTAAACATAAAGGTGTGTCCTGCCAGCTTTGTTTTCCAAAGAGCAGCTGGTACACAATCATCATCTTCCCCTTGTCAGGGGAGCTCAGCCAAGTTCTACACGTGCACCATGGAGTGTGCTTGAACCAGAGACAGCCAGGAGCGGCCCCCAATGACCCCAAAGAGCTCAGAAAAAAAGCACAGCAGAAGGCTAGACATGGAGGTGGGAAGATGAACTCCAAGCTGGCCTCAGACAGGTACTGCCTGTATTACCCTGTTGAAGTCGCTTTCATCTGTCTGCCTCAGTTTCCTCATTTGTGGAAGGAGACCTCCCAGAGCTGCTGTGAGGACAACATGAGATGATATTTGTAAACTGCTTGCAGATCCTCTAGCATGAGAAGAGAGCCAGCTCTAATAAGGCAGGCAGGCAGGAGGAGGAGGATGAATCTGGCTAAAGACAGGCTGAGCTGGGGTGCCAGCAGAGCATTCAGGGGGAAACACCCAGCAGGCAGTTCCCAGGCGGGTCGTGTCCTCAGGAGGAAGTTCAGCTACAAGCGGGTGGGGAGACGGCCCTCAGGACCCCTTCCGGGCTTCTAGCTTTCCTCCATCCAGGAGACGTTAATATCTCAAAAACTGGGTTTTTAAAAGTTTTTAAATTTGAACTTAGCATGGAAAAAAGGGTCCCTCTAGACTTCTTCATTCGAGGCCTGGCTCTGCCTGCCAGGCGACACAGACTGGAAGCTTCCTGGGACAAGCTGGGGTCGTGGGTCTATCGATTCGGTGCGGAGGATGCCTCCCCGCCAACCCCCAAGAATCAGCACGTGTGGGTGCTCAACAGGGAAACCAGGGATGGCAGATGGCCCTGCAGCCACCCTGCCTCTTCTCCATCTGCCCTCGTATTACGGAAGCAGAGACTTTGGAGGGGAGCTCAGAGGCGTTTAGACTCTCGCCCTGACTTTATAGGGGGGGACCGAGGCTCAGAGATGAGAAATATCTCACCCCCCCCCCCC
>NW_025343639.1:0-1179 GCF_016433145.1 Gracilinanus agilis
GTGTGAAGACAAAGCTGAGAAGGGGCGGGGCTAACAATGGCAAGCCGGGAACCCCAGAAGAGAAAGATTATCAAGAAGAACTCTGGAACACTTGACAAATTTAGACAGAGAAAATCCAGACAACAGAGTAGGACAAACAAGTAATCATATCCAAACCTTCCCAAAACAATGAAAACTGGTCACAAGCTATTGAAGAGTTCAAAACTAAGATGTTCAGGAAGATAGAAGAGATCTGGCAAGAAAATAACAGTTTAAAAGGCAGAATTTTGCAACTGGAAAGTGAGGTTCAGAAATCAAATGAACTGATAAGCAAATTGAACACCAAAAGTGACCAGATTGAAAAGGAAAACCAGTCCCTCAATGCTAGAATTGAGCAATTAGAAGCCAATGATCTCTCAAGACAACAAGAACAAATAAAGCAAAGTCAAAAGACTGATAAAATAGAAGGAAACATGAAATACCTCAATAAGAAAGTGACAGACCAAGAAAACCAGTCTAGAAGAGAAAATTTGAGAATCACTGCTCTTCCAGAAAAAGCAGAAATTAATAGAAACTTGGATTCCATACTTAAAGAAATTATTCAGCAAAATTGCCCTGAAGTCCTACAACAAGAGGGCAATATAGACATTGAAAGGATCCATAGATCACCCTCTACACTGGACCCAGAAAAGTCAACACCCAGAAATATAATAGTGAAATTGAAGAGCTTTCGAGTTAAAGAAAAAATCTTACAAGAAGCCAGAAAGAGACAATTCAAATATCAAGGAGCACCAATAAGGATCACACAGGATCTGGCAGCCTCCACACTAAAAGACCTCAAGGCTTGGAATATGATATTCAGAAAGGCAAGAGAGCTGGGCCTTCAGCCACAGATCAACTACCCATTGAAACTGACAATATACTTCCAGGGGAAAGTATGGGCATTCAACAAAATTGAAGATTTCCAAGTATTTGCACAAAAGAGACCAGGACTAAATGGAAAGTTTGATATCCAACCACAAAAACCAAGAGAAACCTGAAAAGGTAAATAAGAAACAGAGGGGAAAGAAAGAAAACTTATAATTTTTTTAAATTTGACTCTTTAAGGGCTTCAATAAGATCTAATTATCTGTATTCCTATGTGGAGAAATGTTATGTATAATTCTCTGTAGTGAACTCTATTCACTATTATAGCAATCA
>NW_025343640.1:0-4254 GCF_016433145.1 Gracilinanus agilis
TATATATATACATATATATATATATCCCTTTCTCACTTTCCTTTTCTGTCTCTGTGTCTTTGATTCTCTTTCTTTCTGTTCACTCTTTTTTCCCTCCCTCTGTCCTCTCCATATCTTCTTGTCTCTCTGTTTCTCTCTCTTAGCTATGTTCTTACTATGATGATGACCAGCATGGTGACTTGGTGTATTATTATACACAGGCCACCTGGTGTTGTTTAAATCAAAGAAGTCATATTACTAAAGCTTTTGGTTTCAGTTAAAGAATTCATCATGGACTTCAATTGACCAATCCTGATTTCGCTTGGTGGAATTAGACCTTCCTTAATACTCAGGGTATTTCACAAGAGGTCAAACACAGAAAAAAGAGGAGTTAGAGGAGTTAGGAGGGGCCAAATATAATCCTCAGCCTTGGACACTGATGGCTGAGACTCAGAAAAAAGTAATTGGCTCTTTGACAAGTATCTATTAGATACACAGTACCATAAAAGTATCTCTAATGGGAACCGAACCAAGGTCTTCTTACACCATATTCTGTGCTCATTTACTGGCAAAACATTTACTCTCAAATATAGCAATTGACCAAGGTCTTCTTATGCCATATTCAGTGCTCATTTACTGGCAAAACACTTACTCTCAAATATAGCAATTTCT
This sequence comes from Gracilinanus agilis, assembly GCF_016433145.1. NCBI lineage: Eukaryota > Metazoa > Chordata > Mammalia > Didelphimorphia > Didelphidae > Gracilinanus > Gracilinanus agilis. Next base: position 652 of record NW_025343640.1, read on the forward strand.
TGATCTGACAGATAGATTCCAAGACCTTTGTCTTGGGAGAAAAACTAGTATTAGTTTACCTCCAGTGTGCCTTCTTTTTTATAAGATGACATCTGAATGGGTCATGGAATAGAGCTTTGAATCTGAATTCAGCAAGTTCTGAGTTAAAATCCCACAGAATAGGAAAATGAATGGGGAAAACCAGTGTTTTCTTCCCTTCTCTATCCAAATGGAAAATTAGCACTTTCAGAAATGTGAAGAAGTGAGTAATGTTTGATATCAATTCTTTCTATAAAGTTATACATACTCAAAATTCCAATTACTATCAATTTGAGGGGTAAATGACCAATATTGCAGATATGCTTATGTAATCAAAATCAATTTATTCATTTGGCTGCTGTGTTCAAGCTCAAGAACTTACCCATATTGTTTCTAGAATTAAAGGCCTTTCATTAAATTAATGTACAGCTTGGGAGAACTCTATATTTCTGTACATTATGCTAAAATTAAAGTAAATTAGATCATTTTAAAAGCAGGATTATAATTCTCTGGTCATTTGCAGTAGGGTAAATATTTCATATGCATGAGTTTTATACAAAAAGCACTTTTCTATGATAGTATCACACTGATAAAAGTGAACTATTTGATGATGATATGAGTCGGTGAAAATAATAGGGAAAAATAAAAGCTGTAAAGATATCCTATTTATTGAATGCTATTTTGCTTTTGAATGCTGTTCAGGTTGAGAGTTCCATTTTAAAGAAGAGATAACTAAATTAGGAAAAAATGTAAGTACATAAATGCAAAGACATTTTAAACAATTTTTATAACCTGAAGTAAACATTTGATTTATCTTCAGTATAAGATAAAGATGAGCAGGATGCTAGATTGATCTTTTATAAATTGTTCTAATTGTGTATTTTCTTCCTTAGAAATAATCCAAGATTTGTTATTGCCTTCAGGATAAAGTGTTCTGTACTAACATGACATTCAAGATTTTCTGTAGTCAGGTCCTTAGTGACATCTAAGTTAGGTCCCAATGTACAATAGGTACAATCTACACCAATGTAGATTATAGGTTTCCTTTTAGTACCTTGAATATGTATTGCACACACCTGTCTCCCTGTCTAAGATATGTGGAACCAAATAAATAGAAAGGAAGTAAACCTTGGTTTCTATCCTTATTTATTCTAAGTAATTTTAAGAGTATAGTTGCAATGATGAGACAATATTCTAAAAATTTATTCCCCAGATCAATATCAAACTATTGAATGCAAAATATTATTTGGTAATGACACGCAGTTTTATCAGTTTGGAATGTCTATATAACTCAGGGTTAATCAGGGCATGTACAAAGCTATCCTTCTTGTTTCCAAGTAAACAGATTATCAGATAAGCAATTGGGGCCTCAATGCTAAAGAGGTCTTGTGCTTTGAGATGTCAAGGCAATCCTCCTATTGGCCAATGCAAAAAGAGTCAAAGATTCTGTGGACCTTAGGGAATGATTCTCTCCTGCATATCTCCCTCTGTCCCTGACTCTATCTCTGTCTCTGTACTGTCTCTGTCTCTCTCTCTGTGTCTGTCTCTCTATATATATATCTCTATCTCTCTGTCTCTCACTGTGTGTCTCTCTGTCTCTCTCTGTCTCTGTCTGTCTGTCTGTCTGTCTGTCTCTCTCTCTCTCTCTCTCTCTCTCTCTGTCTTTGTCTCACTCTGTCTTCCTCTCTCTCTCTCTGTCTCTCTCTCTGTCTCACTGTCTCTCTGTCTCTGCCTGTCTCTGTCTCTCTCTCTGTGTGTCTCTCTCTCACACTCTCTTGACTCTAGACCTAGACATTCTATACACTGTGCTAAGTAGCTACCCTCCCTAAAAATGAAGATGTGGTAAAAAATATTAAAACCTTGTTCTCCCATGAATCCCTCTAATGATTGGAAATGAAACTTGCTGCTGGCAGAGTTCACATGGCTTCCTTCAGAGTTGTGAGGTGGTCATGCCAAGGTTGAGAGAATACTATTTGGGCATAGGCAGAATCCTCATGCTGGAGGGAACGAGAGAAGGAAGAGAGAGTGGAGAACTAGAAAAAAATATGGCAGAAACAAGATACAGGCCATCACTTCATGCCATATATCAAGATAAACTCAAAATGAATACATGGTTTTTAAATAAGGGGTGTTCTTGGAAAAAACTTAATGAAATGATTCAAAGTAAAGTGAACAGAATCAGGAAACTATTGTACATGATAACAGTAATGAAGTCTAAAGATCTACTTTGAATGACTTAAATATTTTCATGAATTCAAGGATTCAAGATAACTCTAAGAGATTCATGAGGAAAAGGTAACCCACTGCTACAGAAGGAAAGGAAACAATCTGAATGCCAATTGAATCATGCAATTTAAAAACTATTTCCTTCATGAATTTTCTCTAGTTTAATGTTTGTGTCTTCTTTCTCAACAGGACAAATGTGGAAATATGTATTGTATAATAATACATACATACAAACAATATGGTGCCATCTTGACGAGAAGGGCAAGGGATGGAAGGGAGAGAACATGAATTTCAAAATTCAACAAATTTATCAAAAATTACATTGGTATATTCTGGTACAAATTAATAAAATTTTAACAAAGAAAAAAGTGTTATTACCATTAACAAATTATAAGAGCATGGAATATATTGCCTGCCACATCTTTGGATAAGGGAAGAATGTACGTCCAAAGAAGACATAGAAAACATTGGGAGATGTAAAACAGACAACTTTTGCTACACTGAAAAATTTTTAGGCCAAAAAAGTCAATGCAATCAAGATGGAAAGATAATTAACAAACTGAGAGGAAAATTTTATAAAAATTATTGTGTAATTGGAAATCTTGTACCTTTGAACTCTATTACCCAGAAACCCACTGTATTGTTGTTGTTACATGCTGATGTAGACAGGAGATGAGTTGGTGGGAGCTGGGTGTCTAGTCTATTTCCTTCCTGTGAGGGCAGTTATCAACCAGGGCATTTTGTTTTAATTTTTTTTTTATTTTTTTTTAACATTTATTAATATTCATTTTTAACATGGTTACATGATTCATGCTCCACCTTTCCCCTTCAACCCCCCCCCCCGTACCTCCCCCACCAAAAGCCGATGCGCGTTTCCACTAGTTTTGTCATGTGTCCTTGAACAAGACCAATTTCCAAATTGTTGGTAGTTGCATTGGTGTGGTAGTTTCGAGTCTACACCCTCAGTCATGTCCACCCCGACCCATGTGTTCAAGCAGTTGTTTTTCTTATATGTTTCCTCTCCTGCAGTCCTTCCTCTGAATGTGGGTAGCGTCTTTACCATAAATCCCTCAGAATTGTCCTGGGTCATTGCATTGCTGCTGGTACAGAAGTCCATTACATTCAATTTTACCACAGTATATCAGTTTCTGTGTATAGAGTTCTTCTGGCTCTGCTCCTTTCGCTCTGCATCAGTTCCCGGAGGTCTCTCCAGTTCGCCTGGAACTTCTCCAGTTTATTATTCCTTTGAGCACAATAGTATTCCATCACCCACATATACCACAGTTTGTTCAGCCATTCCCCAATTGAAGGACATTCCCTCCTTTTCCAATTTGTTGCCACCACAAAAAGCGCAGCTAT
>NW_025343641.1:0-3677 GCF_016433145.1 Gracilinanus agilis
GGGGGGGGAGGGGGGGGGGGGAATATTCCAAAGTAGAAAACCTACTTCATCTTCTTCATCTTTGGAAGGGAGTAATTCTACAAAAGCAAAGCCCAAATATCAACCAGGGGGAGGTCACGCGCTCTCATCTGCATTGCTACTCCCACGGTTCTTCCTCTGGAGCTGGACAGCAGGCTTCCACCCACCCCTCCCCCCAGTCCCTCCGAATGCTCCTGGATTGCTCTAAAAGACTGCCTGCCCTTTGATCCAGCAATACCACTACTGGATTTATATCCCAGAGACACAAACATCTGGCCAAGGACCTGTTGGTACAGAAATATCTCTAGCTGCGCTTTCTGTGGTGGCAAAGACTTGGAACCTAAAGGGATGCCCAGCGATTGGGGAATGGCTGAACAGAGTGTGGTACGTGATGGGGATGGAGTGCTGTGGGGACAAACAGTTGATTTCTATAAGAACTGGAAAGACCTCCATGAACTGATGTGGACTGAAATAAGCAGAACCGGAACACTATACACAGAACCTGAAGCATTGTGGGACGATCAAAGGTAATAGACTTTGCTGCTAGAAGCAATGCAGTCCCCCATCGCCCACCCTGACCCCTCTTCCACCTATAAGCCAATACGCAGAAGTTAAGGGGTTAAAAAAAAAGAGCAATGCAGTGATCCAGAACAATCCAGAGGGACTTATGAGAAAGGACGCTATCCACACCAAGAGAAAGAACTGTGGGAGCAGAAACACGGAAGAAAAACATGATTTATCCCTTGTTTATATGGATATGAGATTTGGGGTTTTGGTTTTTAAGGATTATTCTTTTTTCATTTTTAAACCCTTAACCTCTGTGTATTGGCTCCTAGGTGGAAGAGTAGTAAGGGTGGGCCATGGGAGTCAAGTGACTTGCCCAGGGTCACCCGGCTGGGAAGTGTCTGTAAAGGATTATTCTTTGCAGAAATGGATAATATGGAAATGGATTCGAGTAACAATATATATGTATAATCCAGTGGCTGTTGGCTCTAGGAGGGGGAAGAGATGAGGGGAGGTAGAAAACATGAATCATGGAACCATGGAAATTTTTTTAAAATTAAATTTAAAAACATTTTTAAAAAAGTATTGTCCTGGATCATTGCGTTGCTGTTATTAGCAAAGCTCTGACATTACTTTAAAGGACTTCAAGGATGTAATGGACTTCTCTACTAGCACTAATGCAATGATCCAGGACTATTCTTTTTTTAAAATTCTAATTAATTAATTAATTAAGAATATTTTCCCATGGTTATATGAATCATGTTCTTTCCCTCCCCTCCAACCCCCCCACCCCCATAGCCAATGGGCAATTCCACTGGGTTTTACATGTGTCATTGATCAAGACCTATTTCCATATTATTGATATTTGCACTAGGGTGATCATTTAGAGTCAATATCCCCGATCATATCCCCATCAACCCATGTGACCAGGCAGTTGTTTTTCTTCTGTGTTTCTGCTCCCACAGTTCTTCCTCTGGATGTGGATAGCATCTTTCTCATAAATCCCTCAGAATTGTCCTGGGTCATTGCATTGCTGCTAGTACAGAAGTCCATTACATTCGATTTTACCGCAGTGTATCCGTCTCTGTGTATAAGGTTCTCCTGGTTCTGATCCTTTCACTCTGCATCCATTCCTGGAGGTCCTTCCAGTTCACATGGAATTCCTCCAGTTTATTATTCCTTTGAGCACAATAGTATTCCATCACCAGCATATGCCACCATTTGTTCAGCCATTCCCCAATCGAAGGACATTCTCTCATTTTCCAAATTTTTGCCACCACAAAGAGCGCAGCTATAAATATTTTTGTGCAAGTCTTTTTCATTATTGTCTCTTTGAGGTACAAACCCGGCAGTGGTTTGACTGGGTCAAAGGGCAGGCAGACTTTTAAAGCCCTTTGAGCATAGTTCCAAATTGCCATCCAGAATGGTGACCCAGGACAATTCCGAGGGACTTATGAGAAAGAACGCTATCCACATTCAGAGGAAGAACTCTGGGAGGAGAAACCCAGAAGAAAAACAACTGCTTGACCACACGGGTGGATGGGGACATGATTGGGGATGCAGAGTCTAAGTGATCACCCTCGTGCAACTATCAATAATATGGAAATAGGTCTTGATCAATGCTACATGTAAAACCCAGCGGAATTGCGAGTAGGCTATGGGGGTGGGGGTGGGGTTGGAGGGGAGGGAAAGAACATGATTCATGTAACCATGGAAAAATATTCTAAATTAATTAATAAAATAAAATAAAAGACTTCAGGGGGGCAGCTAGGTGGCTGATAGAGACTGAGAGCCAGGCCTAGAGACAGGAGATCCTGGGTTCCAATCTGGCCTCAGACACTTCCCAGCTGGGTGACCCTGGGCAAGTCACTTTACCCCCATCGCCTAGCCCTTACCGCTCTTCTGCCTTGGAGCCAATACACAGTATTGATCCTAAGACAGAAGGTCAGAGTCTAAACAAAAAAAGATTACAGGTTTGGTTTGGTTTTCTAAGAATTGTGGGTCAGTGCATCAAGGTATGGGGGATGTGTGTGTGTGTGGGGGGGGCAGCTCGGCTGGGTGTGCCCTCACTCTCCCTGAGGCTTTTAATGTGGGAAGAAGGAGAGGAGGTACCAGACAAGAAGACTAGGCAGCGGCGAGTCTGGAAGACATGGTGCATCTTGGGGCAGAGCTAGCTCTCACTCGCTAACTCCTTCCTCAGCCACGAGGCCACACGGGCACGTCTTTACTCCCCAGCAGACATTTCTAGACGCTGCTCGGCAGCTTTCTGCCCACATCAGAATCCCTGCAGTAACAAACTCCGCAAAGGGTTGCACAGCTTCTGCTTGGAGACCTCCAAGCCCGGGGAGCGCTGGTGCCCATTCCTCGCATTGGCATAGTTTTCCTGACCTCCCCACACTGCTCCCGCTTCCGTCTTCTGGAAGCAGAGTAAGTCTAAGCCGCCGCCTCCACCTGTCGGCCCTTCGAGTACTCGAGGAGAGCTCAGAGGCCCTCTCCCATCCTGCCCCGGGACTTCTCCTCCCTGGAAGAGATAGTCCCAGTTCCTTTCACCCATCCCCCTGTGGCATGAACTCGAGGCCCTTCAGCACGTGGGTCACTTTCTTCCTCTAGACATTCGCCAGCTACAGACCAGATACACCAGAGAGGAGCTGAACTGCGGCTCCCAGACCACAGTCCTCCTGATGCTGGGCCGCTGCGGCAGACCCTCATCCAAACAAGGCGGCCTCTTTTCACACCTGCCAGCCCGCAGGCTTCACCCAAACCGCCAGCTAGCCCTGCTTCCTCCTCCAATTCCTCATAGCAAAGGGGACTTTTCTTTTTCTTTTTAATTTGAAATTTAATTTAAAAACTTCCCCAGGATTACATGATTCCTGCCGTCTCCCTCCCCTCTCCCAGAGCTGACAAGCAATCGCCTCAGTGGATTTTTCCTTCCAAATCCTAACCTCATACCACTATTTATTTATATAGTTATAGTTCAATATTTACTTATATTTATTATATGTAAATATTTATCATATTAATCTTAACATCCGTCATATTGTATAATTGTATATTTTATATAAATAGTTATTACAAATATAGCATTATATTCATATTATTAGTAGTATTAATGTTTATTAATTATTAATTATATTGTATTGTGTTGTTATTATATT
>NW_025343642.1:0-3038 GCF_016433145.1 Gracilinanus agilis
TATATAGCATTGAGGTGCTTAATATTTTTAATTAATGACACTGAAAGGTACCACAAAGGTTTTAAGTGGCTAAAATATTGGAATAAATCAATTAAGGTGAAATTTCTTAAGGATGAACAAAAAGTGTTACATTTGAGTCCAAAAAAATTTACTTGACAATCATAAGAGGGAAATTGTGGATAAAGAACAGTTCATCCAAAAAATAAATTATATATTTCAAAGTTTTGGTAGACTGAAAACTCACAATAAGTCAATAATGTGAGATAGTTTACAAGGCTTACTTGAAAGAAATGAATTATTTCTAGCTTAGAAAAACAAATAGTAAATATTAGAATTGATGATAGCTATCTTTTAAGTATTTGAAGGGCTATCTTCACATGGAACAGAGATTTGTTATTCTATTTGGCTTGACAAGGCAAAGAGGGAGGTGGGAGTTGCAATTAAGGAAAATCCTCCTAACACTGAACACTCTCCCTAGAAGCAATGGGTTGGTTCAGGAGGCTGTTATCTCAGTAGGGGGTCTTTAATTAAAAGCTGGATGAGGAACTTCTTCCTAGCTCTGTGACCTTGGGCAAGTCACTTGTCCCTCATTGCCTAGCCCTTACCACTCTTCTGCCTTGAAACCAATACGTAGTATTGATTCTAAGATGGAAGGTGAGGGTTTAAAAAAAAATACCACCACCAACAACAAACATCCTTACCTTCCATCTCAGAATCAATACTACGTATTGGTTCCAAGGCAGAAGAGAGGTATGGGCTAGTTGGTGGAAGTTAAATACCTTGCCACAGATCACATAGCTTGGAAGTATCTGAGGCCAGATTTGCTTGGTTCTCAATCCACTGAGCCACCTAGCTGCCCCCAGGATTAGAACTTCTGATGCTGTAGAATAAATTTCCTTTCATATCTGGGTGATAATAGATGACCACTGAGGTCTGTTCTAACTGTGAATTTCATGATTATTGTCAAGTAATAATTTTTTTAACTTCTTTGAGGGGAAGGGGGCCAGAACTCAAACCTGTGATATTATCAGTATAGGGAACTTCTGGTGAGGAAATACCTACCAATGGAGTTGTACAATTTATAGTCTTAGAGAGTACTTGAGGTACCTGGAGCTTATCTGAATCGCCCAGGGTAATATAACCTTTTATAATGGGCAGACTTGAACTTAGTTCTTCCTGTTTTTAAGACTAGTTCTTAATCCATTATGCCATCCTGCCTGACTTGGGGTAACCCCAGAGAAAAAGCCTAGGGCGGAAGGTTGTCCATTTCAGGGGCAAGAGCAAGGAAGTGAGGAATGCTACTTTTTACCCTTCATGCACATTTCTGAAGAATCTAGTGCCAATTTGTTAGGAAATGACCTGCTTCATTGTGATCTAATGAAATTCAGCCCTTGATACTAGGTTTTATAAAAAATAAGATGGGGGGGGGGGGGTAACGGGGACAGACTCACGACTTTAAAAGAAAAAAATACTTGTTCTCTATTATAATACTTTTATTACCATATCTCTCTGTATGTGAATGCATACAAACATAAATACACATATAAAGATAAAATAAATCTGTAAATGCGGGAAATTAATCATTGGTATTCTGAAATTTCAGAAACAATTTTTTTAAAGAAACATTTTTTGATGACAAAAATATTTTGACTTTTGGTTCATTTTCACTTACCTGTTAAGTGGTCTAAGTAGTACTGATAAAGCTTGCACTGAATAGGTGTCATTCTTACAGCTAAAACGTATTCATGCTTTGGTGGCAGGAACTTTGTTAGAGCTGTATAATCTTTCCTCTGATATAAGAAAAAGTCAATAAAGAAATGATTCAATGAAAATAAGGAACCAATGGTTGTAAGATGATCTCATAGCAAGAAGTATGCAAATAAACCTGCCACACATAAAGGATAATTTTGGAGTCTATTATCGACCCTCTACCCTTTCATTCCCTTGATGAAACTTTAGCACCTTTGTCTACCACAATGCTCAGTTAACAGGTGAACTACCTCCTATTCTGCTACAGAGTGAAATGCCTATGTGATGGGAGACTCGTTGAAATAAACCCTGGAAGGAAATAGCAAAGAAGTAAGCTGATGACACAGTTACAATCAGGTTCATCAGGTTTTTCCTTAGTGTTATCCAACAACAGTGTGAACACAACTCTAAACTGAGGTGGTTAGATAATATGAATTCACATGGTATTAATTCACAATGGTCTCTATTCAGGAATAAAGCAACAGAGTGAAAGAAAACTACTTGTTAATCTTCCAAGTAAAATATAAACTCCTAGAGGGGCAAAGACTCTTTGTTTTCTGTCTTTGTCTATCTCCTCTCTTCTGCCTCACAGATACAATATAGTGACTAGTATAAAAGGATTAATATTTGGTGAATTCATTTAAAGTAAACATAATTAACTGAAATTCAACTGATTTAAAAATTAATTTTGTCTGTTGGGACAAAAAAGAATAAAAAATGTAAAAAAAAATAGGTAAGATTCAGGGATATGTTTAACCTACTTAACAAATCAGAGTGCTTTATAACATTCATAAAGCAACTTAAACTGCTAACAAACAAATATGTGTTAATTACATAAAATTATTTTTTTTACAAGAAAGAACACTTCAGCTATGGCCCAATAGTATCATAAAGGGCAGATATGAATTGATATAATGGAATAGGTTCAGTTGACAAGCTGTTTCTATATACTGTGTATGAATATACTTTTGGATCTAGAATGAAAAACTATTGTTGGAATAGATAAGATCTAGAAATTCTATTACTCAGATTACCTATTGAGTAAATTAGTCTTTCCAATAATTCCAAATTAGTGAGGTTTTATAGAATCAGAGGATTAACAATAGTAGGCAAGTTAATTTCCCAACTATAAAAAAAGCTGTAATCTTTCACACTTCATTCTATTCTCTAAATCAAACTATTTTCCCAACCATTTCTTAAATTCAAGCCTAAGAACAAATAAGAAGTTGATTTTATCAACTTATGAAATCTCTCTCTCTCTCTCTCTCTCTCTCTCTCTCTCTCTCTCT
>NW_025343643.1:0-1316 GCF_016433145.1 Gracilinanus agilis
ATATATATATATTTGAAGACAAGACAATAGCAGATTGAACCATCACTAGGCAGAATCAGCACATGGGTAAATATCATATAAGTGGTCCAGACAGTAAATGCTACAGATCATCAGAGTTGATATACAAAAGCATATATATCTATATATACACATCTATTTTATTTTCCAAAACTCTTTGAAGCCAGGGACTGTTATATTTTTGTCTTTGTATATCTAGTGCCTAGCATAGAGCCTGGTACATAGAAGGTACTTAATAAATGCCTGTTGATTGATTGGATAAAATAAGGATGGATTATGGGTAGAGAATCTCCAAGATATCCTTCAGCGCCAACATTCCCAGATTCTCTAATGTTATATGTGCTTCTCTAGGCTAAGAGCTCTGGGGTATGCAAAGGAATTCAAGCCCGCATGGAATTTCATAATGTATATGGGAGAAAAATCCTGAAGACTTAAACCTATGAAAATATAAATAGTAACATGAGGGATAAGGTCTGGAGACAACAGCAGATGAGCCATCACCAGGTAGCAATAGCACATGAGTAAACACTACGTGAATGGTCCAGACAGTAAATGCTGTAGATCAGATCAGATTTTATTAATTTTGGTCAAATACCATCAAAAAGACTTACAGGACAAAGAGCAGGTGTGGTTTGAGTTTGAGAGTATATTACAGAGTGAGTCTTTGAGCATGGAGATCTTTGGCATTTCAGAGGCAGTTTCTGAGAAGGAAATCTCAAACCATAACAAAATTGCTGGATAAAAAGTCATATTCTGTTTCATTTTTGATGTGGGTTAGTCCTATTGTTCAATTCAAATAATTAACATTTTATTTGGTATATCCTTTATGGCAGGAACCATGTCATGGCATATGTCCACTAGGGAAACAAAGCCAAAAAGGGTCCTTGCCCTCAGAAGGGTTCTACATCAAGTGGCTATGTGGACACAAAGAAGCATATTTAAAATAAAACAAAGTAATTTCAAGAGGAAGAGAGTGCCAATAACTAGAACCATCAGCAATGGTTTCATGTCGAAGGCAGCTCTTGAGCTATGCTTTGCAAGAAGCGAGTGATTCTATAAGGCAGAGAAGAAGATGAGTATTTTTGGCATAAGAGGAAATGTTTTATACTGAGAACAGCTAGGAAGCTGATTTGACTAGAATGAAGTGTGTGTGAACCAGTTCATCGGCAAGTACTGATTGCATTTCTACTTTGTTCTAGACACTCCATTAGGTGCTAGGAATACAGAGATTTAAAAATCGGTGAATTCTTCCCCAAAGAACTATACATTCTATTGAGGAAGACAACATATATATATAT
>NW_025343644.1:0-2809 GCF_016433145.1 Gracilinanus agilis
TCTTCTGAACCAAAATCTATGGCCCTAAAACAAGCCTAGGGGGCAGCCAGGCGGTACAGCGCATAAAGCACCAAGGCTAGACTAGTGGTGAGACCCTCAGCAAATCACTGAACCCTCTTTGCCTCAGTTTCCTCATATGTAAAAGAAGCTGGAGAAGGAAATGGCAAACCACTAATCTTTGCCAAGAAAACCCCAAATGGGGACATGAAAAGTCAAAGAGGGCTGCACAATAGTAAACAAACACGAACATCTGATACAGCCCCAGGCATGGCTGTGCTGCTGAGGAAACAGAAATCCAACAGGCTCTGCTCTTCTCTCTCTCACCTCATCTCATCTGAGGGCACAGCAGGGAAGCAGGATGGGTCCATAAATCCTGATCACACGAGGCAGCCCATACAGAGGACAAGAGGCATTCAAAGAAGGAAGTGATTGTCTCCACCTTGGCAGTGGAGGGTAAAGAGGAATTGGGGTAGACTTCGCGGATGAGAGAGCATTTGAGTCTTGAAGGACACATAAAATTAAATGTTTAAAGCTGGAAGGGATCATGAAGGTCATCCTGATAAGCGCCTCCTATTTTACAGATGAAGAAACTGAGCCCCACAGGAGAAGTGACAAGTCCAAGGTCACTTAGAAGGAAAAACAAATTAATAGAATCCAATCACAGAGTTACTGGAAGGGACCTTACAAGCCATCTAGTTCATCCCCTCACTTAACAGATGAGGAAGCCAAGGCCCATTCCTTGTCATTCCAAACTCACTGAACCAGTAGTTGATAAAGGTGGGATTCAAACCCAGGTTCCTGCCTCTGCCTCTCCCACTAGATCATGGGAGGTGTACGGGCAGGTTATTCTGATGTCACCCCAACGGATGCCTCCGTTTCTCAGAAAAGTAAATGGTGAGCCCAGAATTGGGACTAGGCGGCCCCATGTCACACCCTGACTGGCTGGGATGAGAACTTAATCCTGATGTGAATTGATTTCACCAGGCAGAGATGCAGTGAAGACCTTTGAAGAGAGGAAACAGCATTATTATTATATTATTGTCATTTCTTATATCGCTTATATTGTAGCCATAGAACAGAGTTTATTAGCAGAAAGAAGAGCAAAAAAGCCAAGTGAAAACTCATCTTTGCATATCCTGGCCAGACCTCTGTGGTTCCAGGGGATCTGCTTTCCTGGATGGCTTTCCCCAGTGAGATTATGTGTTCTGTACTGTGAGCATCCTTGGGGAAGGTTTTTGGTTTTGGTTTTTCCTTTTTACATTGGCCTGTGTGATAGAGTTGGAAAAGAGAACAACCATCTGTTTGGTGAGTCAGTGAGGACACATGGGTCCCCACACCCACCAATGATCTACTTAGCACTGGATCAGTTTAAGGGTACAAGTCATGTCTCTGACACTAGTGATCCAAAGACATGCAGATGGATAGAGACTATCCCCTCAGATGCGGGTGTTTGTTCAGAAGCAAGAAAATTGCCATCCAAGTGGAATAAGCTGAGGGTTGACAAAAAGATAGGTTGAGTAATTGAGAAATAGTAACTCTGCAGGCAAGAGTAAGAAGCCTCTTTTCCTGGTTAGGTGCTTAGGAGCCCAGCAGGTTGTGCATTTATGTTAAGGTCAAGGTTCTTGATGAAAAGAGTAGGGAAAGAAGGGCCCAATGGTTGGTATGGTTGTCTTATACATCAAGCATTGCTCTTTCACATAGCAATACAATGAGGAACAACCATTGGTCAGATTTGGCCTCCAACATTTGTTTTTCTGAACTATCATTTTCTCAGCCCCTTGGGAAATGAGTCTAGAGGATGTCATACAGAGATCAAAGGGAGAATGAGATCAGTGTGTTTCTGTGAATAGAGCTGTGATGCTGTGCTGGCAGCTGCCTGAGGTCTTAGGTACAAGATATACCCCAAAGCTGGGCAAAGATGATTCCATCACAAGGCAGAGTTCTTGGCAACCCCTTCTGAGTCTTTCTTCCTCTTGGGAATGCCTTTGTTAGAAATCACTGGACCCCAACACACAAAGAAATAATGAAAACAGGGTCTTCTGCAACAACAGCATGTTTAGTAGGTTCTCAGGACCCCCAAATAGGGACCAGAACACTTTAGTAAATGGTAGCTTAGGCAAGTGCTGAGCCATCAAAACAGAGAGCAGCTACTTGTATGGATGGCCATAATAAGGCTCCCTTTAATAAAAGCAGCACTAAAGTTGTTGGTTATTTCTACAAACTTCTTAGTTGATTCTCTAGGATTTTTTAAGTAGACCCCATATCATCTGCAAAGAGTGATAGCTTAGTCTCCTTATTGCCTATTTTGATACCTTCAATTTCTTTTTCTTCTCTAATTGCTACTGCTAGTGTTTCTAGTACAATGTTAAATAATAGAGGTGATAATGGGCATCCTTGTTTCACTCCTGATCTTATTGGAAAGGCTTCTAATTTATCCCCATTGCATATGATGCTTGTTGATGGTTTAAGAGATATACTGTTTATTATTATTAGGAAAGGATCTTCTATTCCTATACTTTCTAGTGTTTTGAGTAGGAATGGGTGTTATATTTTGTCAAAGGCTTTTTCAGCATCTATTGAGATAATCATGTAGTTTTTGTTGCTTTGCTTGTTGATATGGTCAATTATGTGGATGGTTTTCCTAATGTTGAACCATCCTTGCATTCCTGCTATAAATCCAACCTGATCATGATGGATAACCCTCATGATCACTTGCTGCAGTCTCTTTGCTAGTATTCTATTTAAGATTTTTGCATCTATGTTCATTAAGGAGATTGGTCTGTAATTCTCTTTCTCTGTTTTTGATCTA
>NW_025343645.1:0-2803 GCF_016433145.1 Gracilinanus agilis
CAGGTAAGGGAGCCAATACTGTTGCCCATTTTCAATGCATATGCTTTCTGTTTTTATAATACCCAATATTTTATATATTTGTCCTGGCACCAGTGAGCCAATTCACATTCAACAAGTAGTCGCAGGCACAGGTTTAAAATGAAAATTAGAAAAAAGTAGAAAAAGTCCCTTCCATCAAGGAACTCTCTCTCTCTGTTATTTAAATGAGGTGATGCTATATTGAATTATCTGTTTTGAGTGGAAACTTTTAATTAAATAAATATCTTCCCAAGCAACAGTCCTATCACCTCAGTTCACCTTATATATATATCTGAGGAATTTAGAGAGGTGTTTTTTCCTCTCACAACAGAAAATTGCCAGGGTAAGGAGTAAGCTCCAATTCATTATGAAATCAATTCATACATTTATCCTACATATGTGAAGCACTTGCCCATCCCTTCAGTTCTCACCTCTAATAATTAGTATCCACTTCTGTGTTTATAGTAATGTTCAAATTTCAGCTGAGAATTTGTTCCCTTTTTAAATCTGGGCCTGATTTGTCAAATATGTGCTATATTCTTTAGACACAAATTGTTTATTCAATTGAACTTATTTCTGGGTGATAAATATCAAATGCCTGATGTGCATTTTCTAACTCGATCTTCAGAGAAGATTATGATGAAGAAGAAAAAATCTTTGAGTCATCTGGATAGATGTCATCATCAGGACAATGAAGCAGAATCAAGAGTGGTTAAGTGCAAAAGCAGAATGCCATTTACTTGCTTGCCAAATCCCATCCCTCCTAGGCAAGGAAGATGGGTATTTGCACTAGAAAAAATAGAAATCATATATTTCTGGAAATTATCCTTTGGAAGACTCACAGTTTTGATTCTAAAAAGATCATGATGATCCATATCCCTTTTTTTAAAGCAGGTTCTTAGCAGAAGTAGATGTAAAACTCAGCACTCCTTTCAAGTCAGGAACACGCAAATACATGAATAATTGTCCAAAAAAGAATCAGTACAATTCCATTCAAACCACATTGAATATGCAGTGTCATGTGATATACATGGTATAAAGAAGCTGGTCTTAATGAAAATAATATTCCCAAAAAAATTAAAACATTATCATTATTTTATGTGGTTTTTATTATTCTGTTGGGTCAGAAAATGGGTATACTTATCATGTTATACTTATGAATTAATTTTGTACTTCCTTTGCTCAAAACCTACTGCTTTGGCTGCCTTCATGGCTTTTGGAACAAACTGTTTTCATCAGCCCATTCTGATGGAGCAGCTTTTCACTTGCTTGAGAAAGACATCCTATCTGACTCCCTGGTTTGTGGCTGGACAGTTACCTTCAACCTGATTTAGACTGTCTGCAAATAAGGTTTTACTAGTATGTTGTCATTTTGCATACTAGAGCTCCTAGGAGCCACAGGTGAATGTTGATAGACACCAAAGACATATTAAGTTTTCATCGGAGACTAGAAACTCATATTAAGTCATACTAAGTCCTCTTCAGTGTTGCCTAAATTATTCCTATATACGTATAAACATACATTTGATTTGGAACTTTTATGGTCTTTGTGATTATAAATTCTTGGGCCTTAAGTTCCTCCTGGTTATCCTGACATAAATAGAATCCTTGACATACAAGGGCTGGATAAAAGAATGGGTGATGAGGTTAAAAAGTGATGAGATCAATTAGAGAGGACATTTAACTGTGCTCATATATTAAATTTTTAAGGTCATTAAAGAGACTTAAACTCTCTTCTATTTGTATCATGTTGAAGGAATTTGGAGCAATGAGTAGATGTTCCAAAGATGCTGATTCTTTAAATGATAAATGTAGTAAGAGATGGACTAACTAATAGGGAGAGTTGTGTAAAAGTAGAAGAGTGTTTTTAGAGGAAAATGATATTTCTTCATTACAAAATTTCAGAGAGAGTTAAATGTTTAAGAAGACATGAGAAAAAGGATTTTTGATCCAGTATAGATTGTGTTCCTTTCAAAATTTCTCATTTCTTAATTCTGTCATTTTGTGATCTGAATCTAGAATCCACCTACAAAATTGCCTTCTCTTAAATCTATTGTAGTCATGATATATCAACTTAAATTAAGTAGAATGTATCTATGTATTTTATGTATAAGCCTCTGATAATTGCTTGAAATAAAATTTAATGGATGGTTCAGATATTACTTTTGAATCAGCATTCCAATTATTTCTTCTTTATATTCATGTAGCTCAGCTTTGGCTCATTTGATCTTCTCCTGTCTGATGAGGTCCAGTATCCATATGTCTATCAAATGGGCAGCAGGGAATCCACTCTGCACCAGGCAGCAGTCCAACTGATGCTACATTTTGGCTGGACTTGGGTGGGTTTGGCTTTTTCAGATGACATGAGAGGGGAAAAATTCTTCAGGAATCTGAAAGAGGAGATGGAATTGAATGGTATGTGTCTGGCTTTTACTGAAAGAATTCCTCAAAACTTGGACCTACGAAATGAAGACATCAAACTCTTCTCTAGGATCCTTAAATCCTCATCCAATGTGATTTTCATCTATGGAAATACAGACTCCCTTAAAAAACTTTCTGTATTAATGCGTGATTTTCCATTTTATGGGAAGATGTTGGTGATCACTTCTTCCTGGGATTTTTCTGCAGATTCTAATAATGAAATGATGAGCAATTTTCATGGTACATTGATATTTTCTCAATTTGAGAGGGAGATTCTAGGTTTCAAAGATTTCCTAAAAAATGTGCATCCCCGTGAGAACCCTGAGGACATTTTCCTGAAGTCTTTCTGGGAGGTGGTCTTTAA
>NW_025343646.1:0-1034 GCF_016433145.1 Gracilinanus agilis
TGTGTGTGTCCAGGCAAGCAGAGGGACAGCAAAGCAGCACCTGGGGGGAGCTGTTGGGGTCTGAGCTGCCCAAGGGCCCAGGAATCACTCAAAAACCCCAAAAGGAGAGCCAGGAAGGGCTGTTCCTCCTGCCTTGGATGTGGGTACAGAAATGGCCCAGCACAAAGGAGGAAGCAGCTTCCCAGCCCAACTTGTGTCAGACCCAAGAAAGGGCCTCTCTGGCTGATGGAGCTCCCATCTGGGGCAGGAATACACTTACCTGGGCTGGGAGTCTGTCCCTCTTGAAGGCCATTCCCTGGGACTCCAGGCTCCCTGTAGAGGCAGCAAAGTAGCCCCAGTGAGTCCATGTGGTGAAGCTCCTCCATCTTTTCCCAGATCTTGTCTCTCTGCCCCCACCTCACCCCACTTTATGGTCCGCTGCATGGAACTCCAGCCAAAGTTCTTCCCAACAGGTGTCTCTTGGCCCAGGGAATGTCTGACTTCTCTGCCCTTCTGAGAAGCTGGAGGTGACCTGGAGCCCCCAGGCAGTCCCTCCACTCTTCCCCCAGGGTAGAAAAGCCCTTTTTCCTCCCTGCTTTTGGGCTCACTCTCTGGGCTAATGGCTGCCCTGATCTCCCTCCCAGCTCCAGATCAGGATCAGCCCTACCCCTCCTGGGCCAGGCCCTGGGCCTCTGCACCCTGAGCTGGGGAGGGAGAAGGGACCCAGAGGGGCAGATGTTCTCCCTTCTCTTCACAGGCCTGAGACTGTCCCACAAGGATACACTCAGGGTGAGAGGCTATAGGAATTACCAAGGGCCATGCCTGCGCTCAGGGGACAGCCTACTACCAACAGAGGGATGGAGGGGGGCAGCCCGAGGGAGGGGCAGCTGAGGAAGTGAACAGGGTCTAAAGGGGCACATGTGCCCCCTCCCTCTCCTACTCCTCTTCTGACCCCCCCCCCACCTTCTCCCATCCTCCCAGACCCCCAAGAGGCAGCAGGGCCTTGGGATCTCACATGGGATGAGCCCAGGCAGAACCTACATGGCTTCTGAGGC
>NW_025343647.1:0-1693 GCF_016433145.1 Gracilinanus agilis
TGAAGGGGAAATTAAGGCAATCATTAAAAACTATTTTTCCCAATTATATGGCAACAAATACAACAATTTAGGAGATATGGATGAATATTCACAAAAATATTAATTGCCTAGGTTAACAGCAGAAGAAATAGAATACCTAAATAATCCTATATCAGAAATACAAATTGAAGAAGCCATCAAAGAACTCCTGAAGAAAAAATCACCAGGACCTGATGGATTCAAAAGTGAATTCTATCAGATATTCAAAGACTATCCCAATACTATACAAATTATTTGATATGATAAGCAAAGAAGGAGTCCTACCAAATTCCTTTTATGACACAAATATGGTACTGATTCCAAAGCCAGGTAGACCAAAAACAGAGAAAGAAAACTATAGACCAATTTCCCTAATGAACATAGATACAAAAATTTTAAATAGAATACTAGCAAAGAGACTCCAGCAAGTAATTAAGAAGATCATCCACCATGATCAGGTGGGATTTATACCAGGAATGCAAGGATGGTTCAACATTAGGAAAACCATCCACATAATTGATCATATCAACAGTCTAACAAACAAAAATCACATGATTATCTCAATAGATGCTGAAAAAGCCTTTGATAAAATATAGCATCCATTCCTATTGAAAACATTGAAAAGTATAGGAATAGAAGGACCCTTCCTAAAAATAATAAACAGTATATAACTAAAACCATCAACAAGCATTATATGCAATGGGGATTAATTAGAAACCTTCCCAATGAGATCAGGAGTGGAACAATGATGCCCATTATCACCTCTATTATTCAACATAGTACTAGAAACACTAGCAATAGCAATTAGGGAAGAAAAAGAAATTGAAGGTATCAAAATAGGCAATGAGGAGACTAAGCTATCATTCTTTGCAGATGATATGATGGTCTACTTAAAAAATCCTAGAGAATCAACTAAGAAGCTGGTAGAAATAATCAAAAAACTTTAGCAAAGTGGCAGGATACAAAATAAATGCACATAAGTCATCAGCATTTCTATATATTTCCAACACATTAGAGCAGCAAGAGGTAGAAAGAGAAACACCATTTAAAATCACCCTAGACAATACAAAATACTTGGGAGTCTATCTACCAAAACAAACACAGCAATTATATGAAAACAACTACAAAACACTTTCCAAACAAATAAAACAGGATCCAACAATTGGAAAGCCATTGATTGTTCATGGGTAGGATGAGCTAACATAATGAAAATGAACATTCTACCCATAATAATTTACCTATTTAGCGCCATACCTATCAAATTACCAAAAAACTTCTTTACTGAATTCGGAAAAACTATAACAAATTTCATTTGGAATAACAAAAGATCAAGAATATCAAGGGAAATAATGAAAAGAAATGTGAAGGAAGGGGACTTAGCAATACCAGATATTAAACTATACTATAAAGCAGCAGTCATCAAAACAATATGGTACTGAGAGTTCCGGGTTAAGATGGCGGCAGAGTAAGAAGCAGCTCTTAACCTCTCCTGACCAAAACACACAAAACTCCTCAAGGGGACATAAAAACAAGTCCAGACGAATGGAGGAACCCCACAACAGGGCACAGTGTGGAAGGTACGTGGAATCGAGGCATTTCCATGCTATAAAGGGGTGAAACAGCTCTCACTAAATCGTGGGCTGAGCAACCACCCCACCCCCACCCCCTCCACACC
>NW_025343648.1:0-1392 GCF_016433145.1 Gracilinanus agilis
AGTCCCTAAAGGATAGAATTGAGCAATTAGAAGCTAATGATCTCTCAAGACAGCAAGAACAAATAAAACAAAGTCAAAAGACTGATAAAATAGAAGGAAACATAAAATATCTCAATGGTAAAGTGACAGACCAAGAAAACTAGTCTAGAAGAGACAATCTGAGAATCATAGGTCTTCTTGAAAAAGCAGAAATTAATAGAAATGTGGACTCCATACTAAAAGAAATTATTCAGCAACTAATCCCAATACTATAGAAATTATTTGATATGATAAGCAAAGAAGGAGTCCTACCAAATTCCTTTTATGACACAAATGTGGTACTGATTCCAAAGCCAGGTAGATCAAAAACAGAGAAAGAAAACTACAGACCAATAGATGCAAAAATCTTAAATAAAAATACTAGCAAAGAGACTCCAGCAAGTGATCAAGAGGATCATTCCCCATGATCAGGTGGGATTTATACTAGGAATGCAAGGATGGTTCAACATTAGGAAAACCATCCACATAATTGACCATATCAACAATCTAACAAACAAAAATCACATGATTATCTCAATAGATGCTGAAAAAGCCTTTGACAAAATACAGCACCCATTCCTATTGAAAACTCTGGAAAGTATAGGAATAGAATGACCTTATGTAAAAATAATAAACAGTATATACCTAAAACCATCAACAAGCATCATATGCAATGGGGATAAATTAGAAGCCTTCCCAATAAGATCAGGAGTGAAACTAGGATGCCCATTATCACTTCTATTATTCAACATAGTACTAGAAACACTAGCAATAGCAATTAGAGAAGAAAAAGAAATTGAAGGTATCAAAATCGGCAATGAGGAGACTAAGCTATCACTCTTTGCAAATGATATGATGGTATACTTAAAAAATCTTAGAGAATCAACTAAGAAGCTTGTAGAAATAATCAACAACTTTAGCAAAGTTGCAGAATACAAAATAAATGCACATAAATCATCAGCATTTCTATATATTTCCAACATGTCACAGCAGCAAAAGGTAGAAAGAGAAACACCATTTAAAATCACCCTAAATGATATAAAATACTTAGGAATCTATCTACCAAAACAAACACAGGAATTTTATGAAAAAAACTACAAAAAACTTTCCAAACAATTAAAAGTAGGTCTAAACAATTGGAAAAATATTTATTGCTCATGGGTAGGACGAGCTAACATAATAAAAATGACCATTCTGCCCAAAATAATTTAACTATTTAGCACCATACATATCAAACTACCAAAAATCTTTTTTACTGAATTAGGAAAAACTATAACAAAGTTCATGTGTAATAACAAAAGGTCAAGAATATCAAGAGAAATAATGAAAAAAAATGTGAAGAAAGGGGGCCTAGCAGTACCAGATATTAAACTG
>NW_025343649.1:0-1245 GCF_016433145.1 Gracilinanus agilis
GCAAGCCACTTACCCTGTGTCTGCCTCATTTTTTCATCTTAAACTGAGAATAATAATAATACCTGTGTCACGGTTTTATGAAGATCAAATGAAATCATACTGATAAAGTGTTTTGCAAGTCTTAAAGTGCTCTAAAAACACGACTCATTATGCACCCATATAAACACATCCATATAGACATATATGCTAAACTTCTTTTAATGTATATATAACTTATAAGTATATATGTATATGAAATATTGGTGCAGACCACGCAGTACACCAGTGTATTTTTTTAGAACCCTCACCTTCTGCCTTGGAGTCAATCCTGTGTATTGGCTCCAAGGCAGAAGAGTGGTAAAGACTAGGCAGTGGGGGTTAAGGGACTTGCCCAGGGTCACATAGAGTATACCAGTGTATTAGACATCGATGCAAAACATGTCTGTACACATACAAGAATTATATGCCTACAGATACAAATAAACATATACTTACGTATATACATACTGTCATAATCAAGCTCTGGGAGTTGAGAGTCACACCTTGATTGACAGGTGAAGAGTGGAATGTTCCCGGAGGCCATGAGGACGGGAGGAAAGGCAGTTGTCCAGAAAGGATATAAATACCCTGGGAGCCCCATGACAGGGACCCCTTGGACCCTTTGTCTTTTGGGACCTTGGCTTTTGCCTCCGCTGAGCCTTGCCTAAACTCTTGCCTTGGACATTTGTTCTTGAACATTGATTGACCTGTGGGTCACACCGTGGATCCTGATTCTCTCTGAATCCCTAGATATTTAGGCACCTAAACCATCTCTAGATATTTAGGTATCCCGGGGCCCGGGGGAGGGGGGATCTGGGAAGTGGGTAGGAGAAGAAGAAGAGGGCGGTAAAGGGGGGAATTTCCTGAAAGCCGTAGCAAACAACTAGCAGTAAGAAGCAGAGAGAAACCATCATCAATATTTGCATCATCCAGTTTGCTTACTCTGGTTTGGCTGTGGCCAGGCTGAGCCAGAGGAGGTGAAGAACAAGCCCAGCATTACTGAACAGCCTACAGTCCTGAGGGATTAGCGCCATAGATTTAGTGATAGGGTCACCTATTCCCCAACCCTTTCCTGATCATTCCTTTCCCTTGTTAAACAACATAGTTAAAGTTATTAAATACCTTCCTGAGTAGTTATTCCATCACCACTTTGGGGAGGGAGCAACGCAGTCAGATGAAAGTTATCCAAGGCTGATAGAGCCCAATACCAATAATCAATCAACCCCA
>NW_025343650.1:0-3454 GCF_016433145.1 Gracilinanus agilis
CACACACACACACACACACACACACACACAGAGTAATGTTTGAAGTGGTTCATTGCTTAAAAAATTAAGTCCAACAATTTATTCAGGTCAGTTTGTATATTCCATAGTTATGCTTATAAACTCCAAGTCTAGGACAATAAAACAGCTAGATATGCAGAACTTGCACACATATAATTTTATTTGTTTGACATATATATATATATATACATATTCTTATAAAAAACTAATAACCATCGCATGGACAAATGAATTTCCTGACTTTTCTTGATTTCTACTCAGCAAATATGAGTGTCTACTGTGTATCAGATAATAAATTTTTAGTTTTTGGTAAATTTTAAGATAGTAAAATTTAAGGTAGAGGATGGGATTGGACAGAGACAAAGTTGAA
Organism: Gracilinanus agilis; assembly: GCF_016433145.1. Taxonomy (NCBI): domain Eukaryota; kingdom Metazoa; phylum Chordata; class Mammalia; order Didelphimorphia; family Didelphidae; genus Gracilinanus; species Gracilinanus agilis. Next base: position 389 of record NW_025343650.1, read on the forward strand.
TAAGATAGTGTTTGACTTGAAAGAGTTTACAATCTAGTAGAAAAAATATAATATTATGAAGATTTAAGAGATTTAAAGAATCATAGACACAAAACTTCATGTGAAAGTAATCTAATTACAGGGTTAATTAGTAGGATTCAAACCACTAATCAAACACTTACTTATATAAGAAGATTCCAGGCATATACATGCTTCACTTCAGGGAAACTCCAAGACTCAGTTATCAAAGTCCTTCTATGCCTTTTCATTCTATATGATTCTATCAATGACTTCCCATAAATTCATCACAGAACACCCACCATATTACCTTCCTTATATATTTTTTGGTATTCTCAACGTATGACTCAAACTATCTACGTCTTTTGTCTCTCATTCCTTTTACATGACTAGCTCACCTGTTTTTCTGGTCCTAATTCTTTTCGATGAATGGTGGGTTACATGTGAAAGGAGTGTGGTGAGTTGTCTAGACTTGCAGTTTCATCAGCATAGGATATTCCAGATAAGGAAATTCCTTGTATTGAATAGTTAAGTAAGAAAGTGATTTACCTATGGTCATATGCATCAGTAATATATATCGGAGGCAGGAATTAAATGCAAATATTCTTAACTCTGAGGCTGGCATTCTATCTTTTACATCACAAGAATTGCTAATAATTTTTTATGGAATAATTATTGGAAAGGACAATATTGATATGTGACTAGAGATATACCTTTAAAGAAGGGTTCTGCTTGTGCAGATCCTCAAATTTATCCTTTAAATTTTAAATAATAAATATTATTACCTTGTCATTTCCATATCTATTCTCTCATATCTTACAAGATGTAATACAGAGAGAGGGGGTTAATGACAATTTTTTCAAGCTTTGGCTGAGTTCTGAAATCAGTTAGGAGTTTAGAATCTTGTGGGAGAGAAGTCAGTTGGTTTGGGAATCTTGTGGAGAGAGGGTCAGACCAGCTGAGCTGCTTCCTTGCCTATCTGAAGAATTCAAATTTAGCCTAGCTTTGGAATATTTATTTAAGAATTGTTAGTTTAGATAAACCCTTTGTATCTTCATTCCCTACCTTATTTCTACCTTCCTTCCCTTTCCTTAAATGTCTGTGGAGTGAATCAGGAGAGTAAATTAGAGAGTATTTCAAATCTGTGAGGGGTTTAACTATAATTTGGCAGTATTTTATCTAAAGAAATTGGTTAGTCATCATTTTATTCCCTTTAGACATCAAGAGCATCTTGAGAGCTGAGCTAAGGAAGGACCTTGCTCAGACTCCATTTCTGCCTCCCTTCCCCCACCTGAGGTTTCTTTAAAAAACTCTTAGGGGTTTTCTGGGTTAAGATGGCGGCAGAGTAAGAAGCAGCAAAACTCCTCAAGGGGACATAAAAACAAGTCCAGACAAATGGAGGAACCCCACAAGAGGGCACAGCCTGGAAGGTACGTGGAATTGAGGCATTTCCATGCTATAAAGGGGTGAAACAGCTCTCACTAAATCCCGGGCTGAGCGACCACCCCACCCCCAGCCCCTCCACACACAACACCTATAGCGCCGAAGCCAGCTAAAAAGAAATAGAGCAAGTTTGGGGTACCCATCGAGTCATTGGCAGCTCCGGGGCCTGTTCCTGAGAGCAGCAAGATTTAGGACCCCAAAAAGCTAAAGAAAACACACAAACTCTGAGCGCGGGAGCAGAACGCAGGCTCAGAGCGCAGGCGCAGGTGTGGGCGGAGGCGAGGGTGGAGGCAGACACAACCACGAGCTAAAGCTCTGAAACCCTGAGTGGGGAACCAGTGCAGACAGGTATACGACTGTGGAAGCAGTGCCCTGAGACTTGTAAAGAAACCTCCAGCAGACTATCAAGCAAGGGGGTCCACCAGGGGGCTTGACCTTGGAAAAAAGCAGAACTCAGACCTCAGGAGCCAATAGACCGCGGACAGACACTGAGCACGAGGATAAATCTGAGAAGCTGCTGGGCTAACGATGGCTACCCAGTCTCAGGAAGTTCAGAAGAGAAAGATTAACAACAAGAAAAAGAAGTTTTTAACACTCGACAACTTTTACACAGAGAAAATCCAGACAACCTAGCAAACAGAGGAGGAGAACAAACAAGCATCCGGACCCTCCTCAAATAAGGAAAACTCCTCACAAGCTATGGAAGAGTTCAAAACTGAGCTTTTGAGGAAAATGGAAGAGATCTGGCAAGAAAATAACTGTTTAAAAGGTAGAATCTTGCAAATGGAAAGTGAGGCTCAGAAACCAAATGAACTGATAAGCAAATTGAACACCAGAAATGACCAGATTGAAAAGGAATACCAGAAGATTATGGCCAAAAACCAGAAGATTATAGCCGAAAACCAGAAGATTACAGGCGAAAATCAAAAGATCATAGCCGAAAACCAATCCCTAAAGGCTAGAATTGAGCAATTAGAAGTTAATGATCTCTCAAGACAACAAGAACAAATAAAACAAAGTCAAAAGACTGAAAAAATAGAAGGAAACATGAAATATCTCAATAAGAGAGTGACAGACCAAGAAAACCGGTCTAGAAGAGACAATTTGAGAATAATTGGTCTTCCAGATAAACCAGAAATTAATAGAAACCTGGACTCCATACTAACAGAAATAATCCAGCAAAATTGCCCTGAAGTCCTACAACAAGAGGTCAATATAGACATTGAAAGGATTCATAGAACACCTGCGACATTCGATCCAGATAAGAAAACACCCAGAAATATAATTGCCAAATTCAAGAGTTTCCAAGCAAAAGAAAAAATCTTACAAGAAGCCAGAAAGAAACAATTCAAATATCAAGGAGCACCAATCAGGATCACACAGGATCTGGCAGCTTCCACGCTAAAAGATCGCAAGGCTTGGAATACAATATTCAGAAAGGCAAGAGAGGTGGGCTTGCAACCACGGATCAACTACCCATCAAAATTGACTATATATTTCCTGGGGAGAGAATGGGCATTCAATAAAATTGAAGAATTCCAGGTATTTGCACAGAAAAGACCAGGGCTAAATGGAAAGTTTGATATCCAACCACAAAAATCGAGAGAAACATGAAAAGGTAAATAA
>NW_025343651.1:0-1737 GCF_016433145.1 Gracilinanus agilis
CTTAGTATGTTATACTCCCTGGAGGTAATCATTCTGAACATTAATTCTGTAATAATGGATATATTACATACTGCCTTTACAATTCTCAATATAAAGTAATTGTGATATAGAATTAACTGAATTTTCAATATTTTGAGAATATAGCATATTTTCCAAGAGAATTAAATCCTTTTTAATTAACTATTTTGTTGTTATTTTCAGCTTCTTTAAAAAGTCCACTGTCCTAAATTTCAGTTATTTTAGGGCTTTAATGGTGGGTTCTGTTAGTCAAAATTTTATAATTTCAATTTTTTTATTTGTTTTCCCTGCCGAGGAGGGAGGGCTCAGTTCATTTTGTTCATAGTAATTTGAATCTAAACTGTAATAGATGAAACAACAGATTCAATTGTTCCTACCTTGAAGAGCAAACAACACTTCAGAAATAAGTGATTCTAAGAATAGCTCTGAAACTTTTTCCCCAAGGATAATTTTTTACCTTTTTTTCTGAGGTTCTCTTCTCAGATCCTTCTATATACTCTTTCCCTTGGCAATCTCATTCACTTCTTTGCCACCTATATTCAGATAAATCTGAAATCAATTTCTCTAGTCCTATTTTTCCTGAGTGCCATTCTCTCCCAAGTGGCTGCCCAATAGGCATTACCATTAGGTTCGTCTCATTCACCCTAAATTAAATATGCCCAAAGCAAAGTTATGATATCAGTTTCTTCTTGCTTTCTGACTTCTTTTCTTTCCTATTTCTTTTATGAGCATTCTAATTTTCTTAGTCACACAGGCTCAAAACTTTATAATCACTTTTATTGCTTTTATATTTTTGTCCCTTCGACATTTGGTCAGTGGCCCAGTACCAAAAATTTTATCTCTACCATGATTCCAATCTATCCACCCATTCTTTTCTATTCCTATTTCTACAATTCCTAGTTGTGGTTCTAGTTTTCTTTTTCCTGAAGGTCTCTTTGCCTCTAGTTTCTCCGCATTCCAATCTTCCATAGGGTATGGATAGAGATTGGTCTCAAGATTTCATTTGTATAGGGAGCTTGCAAATAAAGAAACTCAACAATTCTTATTGACATCATCACTGCAACTTGGAACCATGAAGTTACTTAGAACACTGAGAGCTTAAAGTCAGGCTAGGGTGCCCTTGAGGCTAGCTCTCTATCTATCCATCAAGCTGCCTCTCTCTAATCTTCTACACCACAGCCAAATTAATCTTGCTAATGCACAGCTCTGATCATATCTCCTTTAATACTTTAAATTATTCCCCACTTCCCACCTAACAAAGTTCAGATTCCTTCAGAAAATTACCTCAACCTGCTATTGGAAACTCATCTGTCCTTATTTCCTTACACAAACCCTTACCTCATGCTTAATTGTGTTGCTTTCTGTTTCCTAAATGCACATTCTGCTTTTGCCCTTTTGTGTTGAATATTCTTCTTTCCATCTCTGTCAGTTCAATTCAATTCAATAAACATTTATTATTTACATACTATGTGAACAGATCTCTGTACTAGATACTGGAGATACAAAGACAAAAATAAAATAATCTCTGACCTCAAGGAGCTTACATTCCACTTGAGGGAAACAGCATGTTTGAAGGTAAATACATGTAAAGCATATACTAAGTAAGAGTACCTTTTTTTTAAACCTTGGAGTTCCTCCGTCTTTATTTTTTATTTTATTTATTATATAATTTTTTTCCCTGTGGTTACAGGATTCTTGTTATTTCCCTCCCCCCTCCCA
>NW_025343652.1:0-13368 GCF_016433145.1 Gracilinanus agilis
GAGGAGGAGGAGGAGGAGGAGGAAGAGGAGGAAGAGGAGGAGGAAGAGGAGGAAGAGGAAGAGGAAGAGGAGGAAGAGGAGGAGGAAGAGGAGGAAGAGGAGGAGGAAGAGGAAGGAGGAAGGATGGAAGGAAGTGGCAAGATCCCAGCATGTCAGAAGTGCTGCTGCAGCAGCTGCTTCCGCTTCCCAAAGGGTTTGTCGATGTCTAGACTGAGGAGAACGAGGGAGAGAACGTTCAGCCCATGTTCTCTGAGAGTCCGTTTTTCAGCATTTCCCAGCACAGCACTGGAAGGAAGGCCGCCCCTTCACTAGTTCCGAGAACTTCCAGGGATGGGGGGGACGGGCTTCCCCTGGACACCCCAAACCCCAGTCTGTGGCCCAGTCAGAGAGGACAGAAAAGACTCGCTTTGCCTTGCATTCCTGCAGCGCTGGCCCATGAGCCCACGGCGGCCCACCTGCCAGCCTGCTCCCAATAGGCATCTGCTTTACACCCCAGAGATCTGATGGTCCTCTAAACAGGCCAGGTCGCCCCCTTCTGGCTTTGAGGCCTAGGACCGACCACGGGACCCACGCCAGGCTCCAAGGCCCAGGCGCACGCCGCCATCATCCCGTCTCCCGGCCCGCAGGCCCTCTTGTGGAAAGGGCACCGAAAGCCCAGCAGCGTCTCCTCGGGGAGGCCGTCTTCCGTCGGCCCTGCCCCCCTCAGCTCTTCCATCTGACTTACTGGGATGAATAAATCTCTGGTCTTTCAGCTGCCGCCTGGAGCCTGTCGCCCCGACAAGGGCTTCCCATTAAAGCTCTCCCACACCACCAGCACAGAAGCTCCCTTCGCTGGTGTGGATCTGCGCCTCCTCTTGAATTGAGACACAAGGATCAGGGCCCCGAAGGCCTCCGAAGCTCCCCTCATGCCTCTGGAGGGCTGTCTTAAGTGGGAGGAGTTCCTTCGGCTCCAGCCTCCTTAGGCAAGGCCTGAAGCATTCGACACCCAAAGGCAATGCCCTAAGACTGGGTTCAAGGGAGTTCTGAATGGCACGGATTTCCCCAGTGACCTGCCAGGAATGGGCAAGCAAGGATCTTTGCTGAGGGGCATCCTGGGGGGCACCTGCACAGGCGGAGGGAGGGCCTCGGCTGCCTGACTTCAGGGATGGGGTCCAGGGCCAAACCGTGGGCCTGGCAGAGGAGAGGATGCACACCAGCTCGTTCCTCCATCCCTTCGGCTCTTGCCTGGACAGAAGCTCCACTGTGGGGTCCTTCGGGGTCACATGCAGCCGCATCCAGCTCCCCCGAGTGCTTGTACAGAAACAGGCCCAGAGACTCCAAGGAGGCTCCCAGAGAAGGGGGGCTCTCAGAGCCTTTTGGTTCTGCCTTGTCAGGGAGGGGGGCAGGCCCAGGGCCCTTGTGAACCAGCCAGAGACAAAGGCTGGAAGAGGAAGAGAGTGGGCGCCAGAAGGAGGGAAGGCCTGGGGGGTGGCGCGGGGAGGAAGAGACGAGGGGAGAGAAAGGAGGAGCACGAGAGGGAAAAGAAGGAAGAAGGTGAGCAAGCACAGCTGCTCGGCCCCTTTCCCACAGAGGGCACAGAGCCAGGGCCCCCCTCGTTGCCTGCCGCCCCTGGTTCTGAGCCTCAGGCAACGTTGGCCACTTCCAGCCACAGCTTCTCTGCGTGGGGCCATCGGTCAGCTCGCCCACTCCAAGGGAAGGGGCTCCTCAGGGGTGCCGCTCATGCCCACCCACTTTCACCCGTCCGGCTGCCAGGGGAACCACCCCATTGGCCAGCAGCTCCCTCGGCAGCGCCTTGTACTATGGAGAACTCGGGCCCCTTACTGGGAAGGCCAAGGCTAGTGCCATCAAGGGGAACGTGGATGGAGAGCGCAGCTCCCGGCCCGCTGGGCTCCACCAGCACAGGGTTGGCAGAGGCCACTCTTCCATCTTGAGGATGGGAGGCACAGCGGAGGCCCTGGAGCAGCTAGAAAGGGCAGGCTGGGGAGAAGGGCTCATTGGAGGCCTTTTACCTGCCAGGGCTGAAAATGGGGCATGTCGGCACAGCGGCCGTCCCCAAAGGGCCCATCCCCGGCCTCACACGCGGCCATGTCGTGCAGCGCGTGGGCCACACTGGACACCGCATTGGCCACTGCATAGGTCACACTCAGGTCACTCATATCCAGAAAGGGGAGCGCCTGGCCCCCCAGCCTCTCCTCGCCGGTGCAGGAGTCGGCCTCGGCTCCTCGCCCACCTCTCCGGCCTTCTTCTCTCTCTTCCTGGCCTCCTCCGCTTCCTTCCTGGCCTCGCAGCAGTCCACCAGGTGCTCTTCCTCTACCTGCAGAGGAGGAGGAGGAGGAGTTGTGGAGCCACCGGCAGCCAAATGTCTCCTCCCAGAAGGGCACCAGGAACTGGTCCTCAGAGGCCCGGCTCGGGTGCAGCCGCCCCAGGAAGTCAGCGAAGCCGGGAATGCAGCCTCGATGGCCTGAGAAGGCCAGGGCCCCGTGGAGGGCCTGGCGTCCGGCCAGCTCGGGCAGCATCACCGGCACCGCTGCCGGGTCCCAGACTTCGCTGCAGATCCAGAGGCGGCTGGCGGGTTCCTTGTGTAGCTCTGCAGCCAGCAGCAGAAACTCGTGGGCGCCAGAGAAGACCAACAGAACCCGGGGCTGGGCCACAGTCAGGGTGCGGATGGCCTCCTGCAGCTTGTCCACGCGTGGGGCGCTGGGCAGCTCAGCTGTCACGTACACGCACAGGCCTGCTGCCTCCAATTCGGGCCGCAGGGCGCGCTCCCCGCGCTGCCCATATTCATCCTCCTGGGCCACGAGACCCACTTCGTAGCAGGCCAGGCGGGCCGCCAGGAGCGCCATCCCTCGGGCCCGGGCTTCATCAGGGGGCAGAGTGCGTAGGAAGGAGGGGAAGCGCCTCTTGTCGCTGAGGACTGACACGGTGGAGCCGTAGCTCACCTGGCAATAAGGGGAAGGGCGACACATCAAGGCTGCGCCTGGCCAGCGGCCCCAGAAACCCGCCCCCCCCAGCCCCCACCCCTCCCGCCACATGGCTTGTTAGCTCTGGAGGGAGGACCAGAGGGGACGACTCTTAGAGGAAAGGCTGGTGGGAGGCTCCACCAAGAGGTGGGTTCCAGCCCTTCAGCGGTGCTTTTGCCCCTGCTTCCCCATTCCTTAGGACAGTGGTGGCAAACCTTTTAGAGAGGGAGTGCTGGGGCCTGCCCCCACCTCCCAGACTGTGTGCTGTGTCCCCCTCCCCTCCCCCATCGAGTGCCCGGCACACTCTGCTCCCCCTTATCCTACACAGGAGAAGGAGAAAGCATTCCCATTGGGCTGCTGGGCAGAGGAGCAGGTGAAGTGAGGAATGTCCTCAGGAACACATGGAGAGGGAGAGAGGAGTGGCCCAAGTGCTCTGCTCCCCTCTGGCTCTGCTGCCTGTGAGCTGCCCACTTCACCCCCTGTGCCCTCCCATGGGACTGCTGGGCAGAGGGGTGGGGGATGGGAAAAATGTCATCAGCCACAAGGGGGAGAGGAGCAGCCCTCTGCCTTTCTAGTAAGAAACTGGGGGCAGGTGCCCACAGAAAACACCCTGCATGCCGTCTCTGGCACTCGTGCCATAGGTTTGCCACCACCACCTTAGGGTGTTCCCCTCTTGGACTAGTGGATTCCAGATGGGAGCTCAAGAGAAAAGGCCGATGACCATTGGGGGGCCAGCTGAGTTGAGGGGGAGGCAGGATGCCCTGGCTGCACCTTTATCGTTCATCAGCTCTATATGGGCTCCTTCCTTGGCCATGGAGTCTCCAATGGCTCCCTCGTGTAGGCTCCCAATGATGCCTGGGGATGGGAGCTAAGACTGGGCCAAGGACCTATGCTACTCCCCTGCCATCCTGCTTGATGCCTTTTGAGCCAGCATTTCTTCCCTGTTCTTTGGGGGCTCCTGCTTGGGGTAGGGACACAATTACCTCAAGCTCTTTCTCCAGACTCTCCCTGCCTTTTTGGGGTTCCCAGGCTGGGCAGGTTGTAAGACACCAACCTGGAACCCTCTAATGGGCATCAATTCTGAGCCTCTTTCGAAGGGGCCACCCATAGAGACGGGGTCCTCCGGCATATCTGGTCACCACATCCCTGGGCCCCCAGGTGCACTTTGGGGGATTTCTCTGCTGAACTCCTCTCAAACTGACTTTCTGGCCTATATTGAAGTTCATTGTTTGGACTCACATCAACCACCCAACACACACTGACTACATCCCAGTATGTGCCAGGCGCCTTCCGGGCCTGCCTTGGCCACTCTAGCTTCAGCCTATCTTTCATTCATCCCTTTCTCTCCTGGCTTGTGGAGCCCCAGAGGGGGTTGAGCAGGAAGGGGCCTTGGGAATCATCTGGTTAAACTTCCCTAAATTTCTTTTCTTAAAAATTTCTTAAATTAAAAAATGTTACCAATAGGCAAAGGAAAGTTCAGGCACATAAGCTGAACTAGCAGCCACCATCCAGGTAGACTGCAGGGCCAGATTGCCTTCTCACATACAGCTTGGTTGACAATTGGGAGTTCAGGGGCAGTGAGGTAGCAAAGTAGATGGAGCACCAGATCTGGAGTCAGAAGGACTTGGGTTCAAATCTAGTTTCAGACTCTTCCTAGCTGGGTGACCCTGGGCAAGTCACTTAGCCCCAATTGCCCAGCCCTTTCCACTCTTCTGTCTTGGAACTGACAGTAGGACAGAAAGTAAGGGATTTTTTCAAAATGGAGAGTTCAGAACCTCCTCTGAAGTGACTTCCATGCCTGACTGGGGCTCCACGGCTCAAATGTGTTGGATATTCCTTGGTGTTAGTTACTTCATGGATCAGTAATTTTTCAGCATCGCAGGAGGGGAAAAAGGAAGGAGGCGCGAATTCTGGAAAGAGCTGGCAACTCTGGACATGTGCAGAAGAGCCGTTGGCCTCCTGAGTTCCAAAGGGTCCTTCTTAGAGGAAGAACTCAGTGATGGACATGTGGAGGGCGGAGGGAGCACTTACTTACCTGGGGAGTCCGGTAGAGGCCCAGCCATGTGGCCATGGGGATGGAGAGGGCAGAGCGATCCTCCCCAAGGATAGCGGCCAGGGGGGCCTCAGGGGGAGCACAAGCATAATTGGGGATGGGGCGCCCCTGGCCAGTCACCAGGGCCATCATCCCCCACAGGGCCCCCAATTCTGAGCTCCCAGAGTCCCAGATGGAGAAGCCCAGCGTGAAATTGGGAAGAAGCTCAGGGTTCTTATTGATTTCTTCAATGGTGAAGACGAAACTCTGGACCATTCGGTAATGAGAAGAGGAGAACCTAGGTTAGACAGACACAGACTGAGTGGGTAGGACAAGCTCTCTATTCTCGCACACAGCACAAAGAGCAGAGCCGCAGAGGTCCACAGGAAGCATCTTTTCCCACATGGCTTGGACCCAAGGGGCAGCTGCTATGATGTCCCGGACGAGAGACCAACAGCCTGCTGCCTCTTGGGGAGATACCAGGCCTATTTTGGACGGCAGCTCTTAATGTTAAGAAAGTCCTAGTTCTGTTCTTTGGAGCCAGCCTTTCAATACGCATTGATTAAGCACCTCCCCCATGCCAGGCTTTGGGCTAGGGGCTAGGATTACTGTAGGGGTCCCAATGGGCCCCATTGTAAGGGGAAAAAAAGGAGTTTGGGTTGAATATATTAAAATTTGGTTGCCAGGGGAAATTTCCCCAATTAAGGAATAACCTCAAGTCAAAACTGACTTTATAGGAATTTATTTACAATTTACAATTGAGAAGAGGTAGAAGAAATAAGGAAATAAGAATCTAACGCAGTAGGTAAATTTCTACAATCCCCTAGTTAATCCAGGTAGATCTAATTAACCCAAGCCGAGAGTCAGAGGGCCAAAGGCCCAGGGTGGGAGGGGGAAGCAGAGGCGAATGAAGCAAAAGCTTCAGTTACAGAGTCTCTATTAAAGGGAAGTTCCTTAAGAGAAGTTCAGGAAGATTCAGTCTTTACACTCACTACGTGGAATTCCAAAGAAGATATTAAGAGCAGTCTCACCAAGGTCTCAGCGTCCCAGCCAGCACTCCTCCACAAACCAGCAGAGCTCCTTCTCCAGAAGAAGACCCTCACTCACTCAACTCTCTTTTTAAAGGGGCCTCTCACTTCCTGTGCCTCCCTCCTAATTTGCATGTCCAATCACAACAGACGCTTCTCTTAGGACAGCCCAGGGGGCAGTCAGTCGATTCTGATTCGTCACCCACTCTAGCACGTGTGGGTTACGGACCTCCCAAAATTGGAGTGTTCTCACCTTTGGTGATTAAATCTAAACATGGGCAGTGAAGGCTTAATCTAATTATCATACCATGCACATGAAAAAAACGGGGATCTTATGCCACAGGGGATCTTATGACCAAAGCAAACAAGATCTTATTGCAGAAGCATTTTTCTTGTGGGGACAATTTCAGAAGACCTCATGGGTTAAAGCACTGCAGATTTCTAAAGTCCATCCTTTTGCAGTCCAGACTGAAGAAACAATTGACCTTCTGCCTCCCCTCAAGGTATTTTCATTAGCATTAGGATCCCCAGTTATCATGTCCAACATCCCTGGGTTGTTGGACAGCACCAGGACCTCACAAGTTTGAGGCTGGCCAGACTCCCCCAAGATTGATTATGAGCTAGCTGCCCCTCCTTCTTAGTGCCAGTCATGGAGCCATGAATGGACCAATGGATGAGCTTTACCTCTAATGAAGATTTGGCCAACCCGTGTTTAAGCCAGACTTTGTACCTTGAAAGTACCCCTTTGAAGTAGTGATCCCCTGTCTGCCACTGACCCTCATCCATCACCTATCAATGGGGAATGGTTTACCTATGAACTACCTTAAGCTCCAGCATCAGCTCCAGCACTCTGCTCTGGTCAAAGGGGAGGGGGAGTGGCGGTGTTTAGGGGATATGGGTATGGGGAGGCGATGGGTCATGTGAATACAGTTCCATATGGGAATGATATTGTGGGCTGAATCTAGAATGTGTGGAGACAAAAGAAGGACTTTGTTCTTCTCAGGGTGGGATCCCATTTTAGAGCACAAAGAAAACTTGCTTAAGGTTGAAAAACAACCTCTCAAGAGCATTCTGTTATTCCCACAGGCACAGGGAGTTGAGAGATCTCTTATCTCAAGATCATTAGGCTATCCTACCTCCTTATCTCCTCCAACCTTCCGAAGTCAGAAGAGCAACCCCTAAGGACACAGCTACCCCTTCATAACCTCCACCCAAGCCTGGTGGAACTCACAATGAAGCCCATGCTGTGATGGGGCTCCTGTGTAGCCTGTCATTTTCTAATTGGCTAGACTTTCGTGCCTAGATTGTAAATTCAGCCCCCAGGTAGATCATGGGGTATGGGACGGGGGTGGGGGGTTGGGGGCCTCAAGTCAGGAATCTGTACCCATGCACTGGTCATCGTCCTTAGGGTGTGTCCCCTTGCTCATGAGGAAGAATAAAGACTACATCTTCTACTGCCCACTCTCTGACTCCAGGTTCCTCAGTGTAATTTGGTGAGCAGTGGTTCTATTCCATCCCACATCTAGAAGACCACAGGGTCATACATTTAGAGCTTCAAGGGACTTCCAAGGACTCCTCATCCAACCTCCTTAGGCAGCCCCCATTTTTCCAATAAGGAAACTGAGCCCCAGAGAGATTGTGATATGCCAACAGTTAGCCATATAGCAAGTTTCTAATTTGGGATTGGAACTCGCATCGTCCGAATGTAGACCCAGCGTTCTTCCTACTAGATCTCACATCCTATCTATCATCACTAATAATTGGCCCACAGCAGGCAGCTGGGAGAGAAGAAGTCTCCAGGGACTCCAAAGCTTATGAGCTTTGCTTTGAGCAAGCCTGAGAGGCCTCCGGGACACTTACTTGGATATGTCCCAAAGGCAATTGGTAATGTAGTCCTGGAGCTCAGGGGGCCAATTCACTGACAGAGAAAGAGATCTGAGAGTCATCTTCACAGAGATAATCATCGCCTCCAGAGGAGGAAGGAGATCACTGAGAGGAAAGGCATAGAGAGAGAAGAGGAGCCAGGAGAGAGCCTTGGGGGGTATCCTCATCTAGCGTTTGGACACGGAAGACAAGCCAACAAGTAAGAATGAGAAAAAGGAGTCAGAGAGTCAGGAGAACAATGATGAAATGGTGCTACATGATCCAAAAGGAGCCAGTGGTCATAGCATATGACATAGTGCTCTAACAGGAGAACAGAGAAGAGATTTGGTCAAGAAGTCATTGTGGGTGACTTTGGGGACAGCAATCCCATTGAGAGATGTGGGCCGATGCTAGGGGTGGGGAACTGACAGGAGAAGAGAAAAAGGACAGAAAGAGTCTACCGTGACGCTTTCAGGAATCTTGGGAGAAAAAGCAAACAAACAGGAGAGACTAGAAAGACAAGTGAAGAGTTTCCAAGGATGAGGATGAGGGGGGATGAGGGGGATGAGAGGGGAGGAAGTGCAGTCATTTCATTTCAGCTGACAAGACCACCTGGTCCCTGAGGACCACAGGAGACTGTGGCTGTGCAGTGCTTTGGCAACCTCACATGGGGCCATCCCCAGGAGCTTCCCAGAGTGGGAAACTAGAAGTCAGGAGGTGGGCTGAGACCCTGGTATCCAGTGAGCCTGGGGCTTTGAGGAAGAAAGGCAGCAGCCCTGACTTAGAAAGGAGCGAACCATGACAGAGGAAGGGGGTCCCCTAGGCCTCGCTGGGTGATCTCCGAGGCAGGAGGAGGGAGGACTGAGCCCTGAAGGCATTAGGAGATGGCAGGAGAGAGGGACATGCCACATGTCGGAGATCCTCCAGTTCCAAAAGAGAGAGCGTTTTAGCCAGTCATGCTTCTTGCTCACTCCCCAGAGTTGCTGTGGGCTGGCCTGGGTCAGCTTTCCTTTCCCCTCAAGCAGTGATTGGGGCGCTCACATGTAGGGGGCACACATATACACACATGCATCTATCTTATCTAGCTAGCTAGCTCCTTCAATGACCAGAGTTCATTCTATCAGCCCTTTCTACCTCTCATTTGACCGAATCTGCCTCATGATTTTCACCACTGACTTGATCCTACATTTCACAGGCTCTCCAGGCCTGGGTGACTCGATTCCTGGACCCAATAGGGGTTCATAGTGGGGGGACACACATGGAGGAATTGGGGCCACGTGGTTTGAGGTTAGCAGGAAAAGATCCTGTTAGGATCTGATTATGGTTTAAGGCTGGGACACGGCTAAGGGGACAGCTCATTTTTTTTAGAGATGGGGAATTGTGATAAAGAAAGAGGAATGACTATTCAGGGGCTCAAGAACAAGAGTGAAATTTGGGCTATTTGGCCATGGGTTCAAATCCTGACTGCCACTTCTGACCTCTGTTTCCTGAGCCAGCTCCCCTCTCTTTTCTGGATCTTAGTCAACTCCTCTCTAAAATAATACCGACAGCCTTAGATGATCCCTGTGGTGCTTGCCCACCCAATAGGGATGGGAGCCCTCATCCTGAAGCCAATAAACACCTGAAAATGAAGCCAGTGTTAGGAATCCAAGAAATTCGACCCTCTCCTCTGCTTTGCTTGAAGACTTACCCGACTTCCTATAAGAACTCGACCTAGTCCTCTTCTCTTAACTCTGGAGTCTGGCATCAGAATTTCTCCCTGCCTCCCTGTCCAGTCTCGACTTACCTCTCTGGCTTTGGCTGGGCATCCAGAACCCCTTGGGGCAGGAAATTGTGAGGTCGGCTACAAACTGCAAAGACACCTCCCAGGATGAGGTCCCCCAATCTCTGAAAGTCAGGCTCTAGGCCACGACTCATGAGGAAGCTGGCATTGGCAGAGGGAATAGACAAGAGAAGGAGCAGCAACCCAGGGCCTAGGAGCGGTGGCATCATTGGCCCCTTTGGGCCAGGCAAGGCTTTTATGTCCCTTCCTGGTCTGCTCCACAGAGCCCAAGGAGCCAGAAGCCTCAGAGATTGCAGACAAGAAAATGTCAGTCATTAAAAGTTCCTGGCCCCGAAGCAGAGAACAGCTGAGCCCCTGGGTTCTCCCCTGGCTATATGTGCTGAACTTCTGGGAAGACAACCTATGGGGCAGAGCCCTGGGACCCTATTCCAGCACAGACCCAGGTGGCTCAGAGCTTTCAGGAGTTGCCATTTGGTCTCATCCTTCTCTCTCAGCCTCCAGGGGTGGGGGGGCGGGTATTAGGGACTTTTCTAGGACCAGACAAACCCCAGAGGGTCAGAAAATGCCAAGAATGTCCTTTCTAGCCCTGACTGCCAATCCAGCTTCAAGCTGGTACCCAATTTCTCCTTACGGAAACTGGAGGTAGAGGGGGAGAGCTTCCAAAAAACAGATGAAGAAACTGAAACTCCAAGAGAGTCCATCATGGA
This sequence comes from Gracilinanus agilis, assembly GCF_016433145.1. Lineage (NCBI taxonomy): Eukaryota > Metazoa > Chordata > Mammalia > Didelphimorphia > Didelphidae > Gracilinanus > Gracilinanus agilis. Next base: position 10,374 of record NW_025343652.1, read on the forward strand.
CTGCTACAACTCTGTCTCAGAGGCTTATAGGAGGCAAAGCAGAAGAAATATTGGGCACCATCCAGGCTAATCTTCTCATTTTACAGATAAGGAAACTGAGGCTCAGGGAGTGAAAGTCACTTGTCTCTGGTAACAAAAGCCACACCTGTCTAATAAGGGGTGCAATAAAAGCTCCATCTTGTCCCTTAGACTCACAGAGTTTGAAGTAAAGCAAATGTTTAGCACAGTGCTTGGCACATAGTAGGTACTTCATCTGAAATCTTCATTTAGCAGAAGAAGAAACAGGCTCAGGCCAGATCTGACTAGCTGCATTGAAACCTTCTACCCCTTAGTTCAGAACAGCATTGCCCCTGGCCTGGACCATGGCAGGAAACCATTAAGTAGGTTCCCTGCTTCCAGTCACATCCAGCCCAGACTATAACCTAGTATGTCTAATAGGTCCTTATTGCTTACTGAAGATGCAAATTTCTTAACCTGACATGAGAGGGCCATCCCTGCCCTTTGCAATGATGTCCTCCTTCACCTCCATCTCAGAAGGGGTGGCCCTTCTCTTTGCCAGGGCAAGCCCCTCTTGTTTACCCAAGTGGTCCCATCCCATCTCATCTTCTCCGACAGATCGCCCCTCTTCTCATTCCCACTCTCTCATTTATTTTTTTTTCATTTTTTTTAACATTTATTAATATTTATTTTTAACAAGGTTACATGATTCATGCTCCACCTTTCCCCTTCAACACCCCCCCCCGCACCCCCCCAACCATGGCCGATGCGCATTTCCACTAGTTTTGTCATGTGTCCTTGATCAAGACCAATTTCCAAATTGTTGGTAGTTGCATTGGTGTGGTAGTTTCCAGTCCACACCCTCAATCATGTCCACCCCGACCCATGCGTTCAAGCAGTTGTTTTTCTTATATGTTTCCTCTCCTGCAGTCCTTCCTCTGAATGTGGGTAGCTTTCTTTACCATAAATCCCTCAGAATTGTCCTGGGTCATTGTATTGCTGCTGGTACAGAGGTCCATTACATTCAATTTTACCACAGTATATCAGTCTCTGTGTATAGAGTTCTTCTGGCTCTGCTCCTTTCGCTCTGCATCAGTTCCCAGAGGTCTCTCCAGTTCGCCTGGAACTCCTCCAGTTTATTATTCCTTTTAGCACAATAGTATTCCATCACCCGCATATACCACAGTTTGTTCAGCCATTCCCTAATTGAAGGACATACCCTCCTTTTCCAATTTGTTGCCACCACAAAAAGCGCAGCTATGAATATTTTCGTACAAGTCTGTTTATCTATGATCTCTTTGGGGTACAAACCCAGCAATGGTATGACTGGATCAAAGGGAAGGCATTCTTTTTTGCTTGAAAGCTTTTGAATTTGGCAATAATATTTCTAACCGATTTCTTCTCTGGGTCGAATGCAGTGGGTGTTCTATGAATCCTTTCGATGGCTATATTACCCTCTTGTTGTAGGACTTCAGGGCAATTTTGCTGAATAATTTCTTTTAGTATGGAGTCCAGGTTTCTATTAATTTCTGGTTTTTCTGGAAGACCAATTATTCTCAAATTGTCTCTTCTAGACCGGTTTTCTTGGTCTGTCACTCTCTCATTGAGATATTTCATGTTTCCTTCTATTTTTTCAGTCTTTTGACTTTGTTTTATTTGTTCTTGTTGTCTTGAGAGATCATTGCCTTCCAATTGCTCAATTCTAGCCTTTAGGGATTGATTTTCCGCTATAATCTTTCGGTTTTCGGCCGTAATCTTCTGGTTTTCGGCCATGATCTTCTGGTTTTCGGCCATGATCTTCTTGTTTTCGGCCATAGTCTTCTGGTTTTCGGCCGTAATCTTCTGGTATTCCTTTTCAATCTGGTCATTTCTGGTGTTCAATTGCAAGATTTTACCTTTTAAACAGTTATTTTCTTGCCAGATCTCTTCCATTTTCCTCAAAATCTCAGTTTTGAACTCTTCCATAGCTTGTGAGGAGTTTTCCTTATTTGAGGAGGGTTCGGATGCTTGTTTGTTCTCCTCCTTTGTTTGCTTGGTTGTCTGGATTTTCTCTGTGTAAAAGTTGTCGACTGTTAAAGGCTTCTTTTTCTTGTTATTCTTTCTCTTCTGAATTTCCTGGGTAGCCATCATTAGCCCAGCAGCTTCTCAGGTTTATCCTCGCACTCAGTGTCTGTCCGCGGTCAAGCCCCCTGGAGGATCCCCTTGCTTGATCCTCTGCAGGAGGTTCCTTTACAAGTCTCAGGGCGCTGCTTCCACAGTCGTATACCCGTCTGCACTGGTTCCCCACTCAGGGATTCAGAGCTTTAGTTCCTGGCTGTGTCTGCCTCCGCCCGTGCCTGTACTCTGCTCAGCCTGCGCTCTGCGCCCAGCATCCGGTCTCTGCTCCGGCGCTCAGATTTCTCTTGCCTTCTCTGGCTTACTGGGGTCTTAAATCTTGCTGCTCTCAGGAACAGGTCCCGGAGCTGCCAATGACTCGATGGGTGCCCCAATCTTGCTCTATTTCTTTTTAGCTGGCTTCAGAGCTCTAGATCTTGTGTGTGGAGGGGGTGGGGGTGGGGCAGTTGCTCAGCCCGCGATTAAGTGAGAGCCCTTTATAGCCTGGAAATGTCTCGATTCCACGTACCTTCCACGCTGTGCCCTGTTGTGGGGTTCCTCCGTTCGTCTGGACTTGTTTTTATGTCCCCTTGAGGAGTTTTGTGTGTTTTGGTCAGGAGAGGTTAAGAGCTGCTTCTTACTCTGCTGCCATCTTAACCCGGAACCGGAAGGCATTCTTTTATAGCCCTTTGAGCATGATTCCAAATTGCCAGCCAGAATGGCTGGATCAGTTCACAGCTCCACCAGCAATGCATTAATGTCCCAATTTTGCCACATCCCCTCCAACATTCATTACTCTCCCCTTCTTTCATTTTAGCCAATCTGCTAGGTGTGAGGTGATACCTCAGAGTTGTTTTGATTTGCATTTCTCTAATTATTAGAGATTTGGAACACTTTCTCATGT
>NW_025343653.1:0-8181 GCF_016433145.1 Gracilinanus agilis
CTCTCTCTCTCTCTCTCTCTCTCTCTCTCTCTCTCTCTCTCTCTCAAATAAACCGTACATTCCATTTTAGATTGAATACTGTGTATTGGTTCTAAGGCAAAAGAATGGTAAGGGCTAGGCAATGGGGTTGTGAGTTGCTCAGGATGACACAGCTTATAAGTGTCAGAGGCAGGATTTGAACTTAGTTCTTACTAATTCCAAGTCCAGCATTCTTCACTCATGTTGTTTGTTTATTCATTTGGTCTATTTATTTTAGGATGGTATAATACCATGCTAGCTAGTGAGTTCAATGAATATAATACAGGTTTGGAATTAAGAAGACCTGAATCCAGATGTGATCTCAGACACTTATTAGCTATGTGAACCTGGGTAAATCACTTTACCCTGTTTGTCTCAATTTCCTCATCTGTAAAATGAGCTGGAAGAGGAAATAGCAAACCACTCCAATATCTTTGCCAAGAAAATTCCAGATGGGGTCACAAAGAATCAAACATGACTGAATAATTGCTAAATAACAAATGAATAATAATTCACATTTTTAGAAAATGTTAGGATTTTAAAATGCAGTTTCCTCACAAAAACCCAATTGGGTAGATAGTATTGTCCCCATTTTATAGATGTGAAAAGCTGAAGTTTACTGTGGAGGAATTTGTTCTGCTGAACTATATATTTTTGCTACAAGGGTTTTATTTTTCCTTTTTTTTCAGTGCAGGGAGGAAGGTAAGAGAGAAAATAAATGCTTTTTACATGAATAAAAATTAACTTTTAAAAGTTACATCTCAGTAAATGAAATTACCTATAAAAAGGGCTAAAAAAAATAAAAAATACTAGAAAAAATAAAGGTGAAGTCATTTGGCTGTTTGTTCAATTAAACAGGAAGCCTCACGATGGAATTCTAATCCAGGTTTTCTAGTTTCAAGTCTCGCATAATTTGCACCGCATCATTCTACTTAATTGCAACAGTAATTCTTTGGGTTCTGTAAATGTTCAAATAATAATAGAGGAGCTCTTTAATAAATTCGTGCCATTTATTCTTTCCTGACTAGGCTGACACCAGAGTATCTGAAAAGCTCCCCATAGGGATATGGAAACGCTTTTAGGATGAGATGTGTCTTCACTGTAGTTGACAAAGCCCTTGCTGACCTCTTCACCAAAGTACTTCTTATCACAGAACACAGTTGCATGTTTAAAATCCTGAGCCAGAGACGGCTTGGCTCAAACTCCCTCTGTTTAAAAATGTATGTACAGACGTAGAAAATGTATAAGCAGTTCCAGTCCCTTATCTTCGGACTGCATGTGAAGACTCTGGTGTTTCTTGTTTAGCAACTGCCATCTATCTAGCTTTATCAGGAAAATTCCTGTCTGATTATCCCTTGTTGTTAAGCCACCAAAGAAGAGATTTCAGAATAGGTTTGTGGGAAAGTTGCATTGGCCTATGGGATAGATAGGTGGATCTTGAGAAGCTATTCCACGTATTTGCAAAGAGCTTCATTGAGTATACAGTTACTGCCTTGAAATCCATTGGTTTTCTGGAAACCCTGCTGGTTCTATAAGCAAATTTTCATCACCAACCAGCAATACTAAAAATATCTAAACTCTCTGAGCCCAATTCCAGTGACCTCAGCAAGGTTTTGTGCTGTGGTGGTATCATGGTTTTTGTTAGAAAAATAATGGAAGGGGCAAAGACTTCATTTTCAAAATGACTAATATGAAGCTTCTGCAACTACCAAAAGAATCACTCTTTTGGTTTTGAAGCTGCCCCCACTGAATCTATTTTTGGTATTTAATACAATTAAAATAACCTTCAGGAATAAAGTCCACTGTTTTGCACATAGCCAGAAGTAATGTTTGTGGTGTTTTGAATTGAACAGAGTAAAATTCTTCAAAGTTCCTATCTGATGGCTGGTCAAGAGTTTGAGCCCCAGAAATTCTAACTCAGTATAATATAAAATGAGAAAGATGAGTTGTGCTAAACAAAGTCTACATCTTGTCTTAGGAGAAAAGGCAATAAGATGTCAATGAGTATTTTGCTAACAGAATAAAAGCATAGAATCGAGGAAATAGAAGGGACGATGCAGCTCATCTAGTTCAACCCAAATAGCTAGTTTTTAAAAAATAATTTAAAGTTTGCAAAGAGAAATAAGTTATCACTTGATCCTCTGTATTATTATCCCCATTTTATAGATAAGGAAATTAAAACAGGGAGAGGTTAAGTGATTTACCCAATTAGATAGCTAGAAAGCTTCTTAGGCAGGAATTTAATTCAACTCTTCCTTACATCATGTTCAGACCTCTGTCCATTATGGAGATTAGTTTCCTCCAAGGCTACAAGCCAATTGGTAGCCCACTAAGACTTAAATTCAGGTATTTTGAGCCCTGATGCAATTAAAGGAGCCCTATACTAGAATTAGAACATTGGATTTGAGTATTAGCTAACTAGAGCAGGTTGATGGCATAATATATAAAGCTCATGTTAATAATAATATAGTGCTTATTTAATTTATATAATGCTTTATCATAAAATACTTTAGTGCACCTGTCTTTTATTTTTTATTTTTTTTTATATCTTTTTTTTTAAACCCTTAACTTCTGTGTATTGGCTCCAAGGTAGAAGAGTGGTAAGGGCTAGGCAATGGGGGTTAAGTGACTTGCCCAGGATCACACAGCTGGGAAGTGTCTGAGGCCAGATTTAAACCTAGGACCTCCCGCCTCTAGGCCTGGCTCTCCATCCACTGAGCTACCCAGCTGCCCCCTCGTATATAGCACATTATATAAATGCTTATCATTTCCCCTCCTTTATCAGTTTCTTTGAGATGAGGGGCTAGACGAGATAGTCCCCAAGATCCTTTCTAGTCCTTACATTATAAGAACAACAGATTCTTAGAATTTCAGTTTTGAAAGGGATATTCAAAATCATCTAGTACAACTCACACATGAGTAAGAATCCCCTCTACCATATGCCTAAAAACTGGCTGTTTAGCTTTTGCTCAAAGACCTCTAGTGAGGATCCTACTACCTTCTGCCACAGCTCATTCCACGTGAACGATTCTACCTACTGTGTAAGTATGCTTTTCCTTACATTTAGCCTAACTCTGCCTCTGCAGTTGCTATACATTGATCGTTATTTTGTCCCTAGTAGCTAAGTAGATTAGATTTTATCCCTTTTTCACATAACAGGTCTCTAAATATCTCAAATATAGCATATCCTTTATGTCTCTTATTCTCTAAGCTAAACATCTCCTGTTCCTTCAACTGATGCTCATGTGGTATGGTCATTGCTTCAACTTTGGGACTCATAACTCATCAGTACAGACAAACCTAATTTTATTGCACATTGTTTTATTGTGCTTTGCCGATATTGTATGTGTGTGTGCATTTTTATAAATTGAAGGTTTGTGGCAACCCTGTGTGAAAAAAGTCTATCAAGCATCATTTTTCTAATAGCATGTCCTCACATCATGTCTGTCACATTTTCATAATTTTTACCCTATTTCAAACTTTCTCATTGTTATTATTATATCTTTTATGGTAATCTGACTAGTGATCTTTGATGTTACTAGTATAACTGTTTCTGGGCACCACTAACCACACTCATGTAAGACAGATAACAATAAATGTGTGTTTTTCTCTTTCTTTAGGCCTCCTTATCCCCAGAGACACTTAAACTGAAAAAGATTACACAAGCTTAGTTGACAAAAAAGCGGCAGGAGTAGAGAAGATTGAGACTGGTTTTTAAAGAAGTTCTACAGTGGGTGAAGTATTGTCAAATAGCATCACATGTTACAAAAAAGTCTTCTGTGGAGGAAGAGTTTGGCAGTTGACTTCTATTTCCCAAAATGGTGGGGTAAAAAGCATTCAAATCCTGCTAACCCCTCTCCAAATGACCACAGAAGAAAAAAAAACACCTCAAAATAAATCCTGGATCAGCAGATCCAATAGAAGAAGGGGTGAGGAAGCAGTGCTTTGGCCCACAGCAATGTGGAAAGACAAGAGGGACTCAGATTCAATACAGCATAAGGGAAAGCAGCAGGGGAAAGAGTACAATTGGTCAAACCTCATCATGATGAGTAGAAACCAAAGCAATACAGAACAAGCATCAATAGAAGGAAAGTGGGTCCTGTATAGTTTAGCCATAACAGACACTGGGTGCTACCCAGCATAGGAAGCAGTGGGAGGAACTCAGTCCAACAAGGTTCAGCCTTGGCAGGCATAGGCAGAACCTAACTCAACCCAGAGCAAAAAGTGTCTGAACTGGATAGCTGAAAACCTTCATGTAGCAGGCCAAGCAGGCCACCTCTGTAGGGTTCTCAATCTGGGATCAAGATAGCTAAACTGGACTACAGTCTCAGTAAAAGCATAGGACAATATTCCCTTAACCCAGAACCAGAGGCAAGCTTTAGCATATAGAGAAAATTAATTAAAAAATAAATCCCAAATGAGCAAAAGACAGAGAAAAAAATCCAATGTTAGAAAAACATTTCTGCAACAAAGATGACAAAAATGCAAGCTTAGATGAGGACAACAATACAAAAATGAAAATGTGAAGCAATGTCAAGACCAAAATGAACTCCTGAAATAGATTCAAAACTGATTTAAAAAATAATATAACTTACTAGAAAAATCAGAAAAGAAAATGATAGGAAAAATAGCTTAGAACAAAAACTTGCTAAAGAAAATAGTTTTCTAAAAAAAGGAAATAAAATACTTGGAACAAGAAAATAACTCCCTAAAAATCAGAAAAGAAAATGACAGAGAAAATCAATAGCTTAGAACAAAAACTTGCTAAAGTAGTTTCCTAAAAGAAGAAATATAATACTTAAAAAAAGAAAATAACTCCCTAAGTAAAGAAGTACAAAGCCTCAAAGAAGCAAATGGCTTCCTAAAAATTATGATTGAACAATATTATTATAAGATAGCAAGAAACAATAAAATAGATTTCTTAAAAATGAGAAAAATACAAGAAATCTGAAATATCTCATTGGAAAAACAACTGACCTGGAAAATAGATCCAAGAGAAATAATATAAGGATTATTGAATTTCCTGAAAGCTATGATAAAAAAAAAAAGGATCTGGACACCATATTGTAAGAAATTATGAGGAAAAACTGTCCTGCTAGTCTTGAACAAGAGGGGAAAATAGAAATTTAAATACACACATCAGCTTCTGAAAGAAATCCCAAATTAAAAAATTCTAGTACTATTATAGTCAAATTCAAGAACTCTCAAACCAAAAAAAAAATACTAAAACAAACAGAAAAAAACTATTAAAATGTTGTGAAACCATAGTCAGGATTACATAGGACTTAGCAGCTTCTACATTATAGGAAAGAAGGTGTGGAATATGATATTCTACAAAGCAAAGAATGTAGGTCTATGATAAAAAATCATGAATCCTCAAAAATGAGCACAACACTCTGGGAGTAGAAAAGGAAATTTATTTTTATTTATTTATTTTTGTTTTTATTTCTTTTTAAAAAATATATTCATTTTATTTGTTTATTTATTTGTTTGTTTGTTTTTTAAACCCTTATCTTCTATGTATTGGCTCCTTGGTGGAAGAGTGGTAAGGGTGGGCAATCGAGGTCAAGTGACTTGCCCAGGGTCACACAGCTTGGAAGTGTCTGAGGCCAGATTTGAACCTAGGACTTCCCATCTCTAGGCCTGGCTCTCAATCCACTGAGCTACCCAAGTTTTCTGGTTATATAATTCATGCTGTCTCCTTCCTTTCTTTCCTCCCTCCTCCCAGAGCTGGTAAGCAATTCAATCTGGGTTATACATGTATTATCAAGCTCCATATTATTCATTTTTGTAAGTAATAATCTTATACACTCAAATAACATACGCAAATAAACAAGTGATAAATCATATATTTTCATCTGCATTTACACTTCAACTCTTCTTTCTCTGGAGGAAGATAGCATTCTTTTCCATAAGTTCCTCAACATTGTCCTGGATCATTGTATTGTTGTTAGTGGCAAAGTCTAAAACATTTGATTTTTCCACAGTATTTCAATTAATGTGTGTAATGTTCTCCTGGTTCTTCTTATTTAACTCCATATCAGTTCATGTAGGTCTTTCTAGTTCTTTCTGAAATCATCCTGTTCATCATTCCTTATAGCATAATAGTATTCCATCACCATCATATACCACAATTTGTTCAGCCATTCCCTAATTGTGGTGCTTCCCTTTAGTTTCTAATTCTTTGCCACCACAAATAGAGCAGCTATAAATATCTTTGTATAAATAAGTCCTTTCTCATTTTTTCCGTCTCTTTGGGATATGGACCTAGTGGTGGTATTATTGGATCAAATAGTATGTATTCTTTTTTTTAACATTTATTAATATTCATTTTTAACCAGTTTACATGCTTCATACACCTACTTTCCCCTTCACCTCCCCCCCCCCCCCCCCTTTCCCCCCACCCATGGCCAACGCACATTTCCACTGGTTGTAACATGTGTCCTTGTTCAGGGCCTATTTCCATATTGTTGTTAGTTGCATTGGTGTGGTAGTTTCGAGTCCACATCCCCAATCATGTCCGCCTCAACCAATGTGTTCAAGCAATTGATTATCTTCTATGTTTCCTCTCCTGCAGTTCTTCCTCTGAATGTAGGTAGCGTTTTTTACCATAAATCCCTCAGAGCTCTCTTGTGTCATTGAATTGCTGCTGGTACAGGGGTCCATTACATTCAATTTTACCACAGTGTATCAGTCTCTGTGTACAGTGTTCTTCTGGCTCTGCTCCTTTCACTCTGCATCAGTTCCTGGAGGTCTCTCCAGTTCGCCTGGAACTCCTCCAGTTTATTATTCCTTTTAGCACAATAGTATTAGATCACCAGCATATATCACAATTTGTTCAGCCATTCCCCAATTGAAGGACATACCCTCGTTTTCCAGTTCTTTGCCACCACAAAAAGCGCAGCTATAAATATTTTCATACAAGTCTGTTTATCTATGATCTCTTTGGGGTACAAACCCAGCAATGGTATGGCTGGATCAAAGGGCAGGCATTCTTTTATAGCCCTTTGAGCATAATTCCAAATTGCCAGCCAGAATAGTTGGATCATTTCACAACTCCACCAGCAATGCATTAATGTCCCAATTTTGCCACATCCTCTCCAGCATTCATTACTCTCCCCTTCTTTCATTTTAGCCAATCTGCTAGGTGTGAGGTGGTACCTCAGAGTTGTTTTGATTTACATTTCTCTAATTATTAGAGATTTAGCACACTTTCTCATGTGCTTATTGATACTTTTGATTTCTTTACCTGAGAATTGCCTATTCATGTCTCTTGCCCAGTTTTCATTTGGGGAGTGGCTTGATTTTTTATACAATTGATTTAACTCCTTGTATATTTGAGTAATTAGACCCCTGTCAGAGTTTTTTGTTATAAAGATTTTTTCCCAATTTGTTGTTTCCCTTCTGATTTTGACTACATTGTTTTTGTTTGTACAAAAGCTTTTTAGCTTGATATAATCAAAACCATTTAATTTACATTTTGTAATTTTCTCTAACTCTTGCTTGGTTTTAAAGTCTTTCCTTTCCCAGAGATCTGACAGGTATACTATTTTGTGTTCACTTAGCTTATTTATAGTTTCCCTCTTTATATTCAGGTCATTCACCCATTCTGAATTTATCTTGGTGTAGGGTGTGAGATGTTGATCTAAACCTAATCTTTCCCATATTGTTTTCCATATTTCCCAGCAGTTTTTGTCAAATAGTGGATTCATGTCCCAAAAGTTGAGCTCTTTGGGTTTATCATACACTGTCTTGCTGACATCATTAACCCCAAGTCTATTCCACTGATCCTCCCTTCTATCTCTTAGCCAGTACCATATTGTTTTGATGACTGCTGCTTTATAGTATAGTTTAATATCTGGTACTGCTAGGCCCCCTTCCTTCACATTTTTTTTCATTATTTCCCTTGATATTCTTGATCTTTTGTTATTCCAAATGAAATTTGTTATAGTTTTTCCTAATTCAGTAAAGAAGTTTTTTTGGTAATTTGATAGGTATGGCGCTAAATAGGTAAATTAATTTGGGTAGAATGTTCATTTTTATTATGTTAGCTCATCCTACCCATGAACAATTAATGGCTTTCCAATTGTTTAGATCCAGTTTTATTTGTTTGGAAAGTGTTTTGTAGTTGTTTTCATATAATTGCTGTGTTTGTTTTGGTAG
>NW_025343654.1:0-1259 GCF_016433145.1 Gracilinanus agilis
CCCCTTAAAGTCTCCCAGTGTGTATTCAGCCCCAGGGGAGTGCTGGAGGAGTGTCACCACACAGATCCTCTCTCTCTCTCTCTCTCTCTCTCCCTTCCTCCCTTCCTTCATCCCTCCCTCCCTCCCTTCTATTGACATCCATTACTGGTTCTTTTATTGTTACAGTCTCTAGGCATAATAAAATTCTCTGTTTAGATTTAAAGCCCTGGATAACTGGGCCCAAACTATTTTCCTAACCTCAATGTTCATTACTCTTTCCTTTACTTTAAGGTCTCATCAAATCAGCTTCTATGTTCTTCACACAATGGCACTCAATTTCCCATCATCTTGCTTCTGCACTGGTCATCTGGGTTGTACTCTTTTCCCCCCACCAATAGCTCATAGAATTCTTGTCTTCTTTTGAGATCCAATTCAAGCACTAAAATAATCTTTTTCTATATCTCTTTCTTCCTCAGCTGCAAGTGCCTGCCCTCCCCAACATCCTTGTATTCAACTTTTGTTGTTGCTATTTAGTCATTTCCATTGTGAACCTTCATGACCCAATTTGGGGTTTCCTTGGCAAAGATACTGGAGTGAATTACCACTTCCTTCTCTAGCTCATATTACAAATGAAGAAACTGAGGCAAATAGAGTTAAGTAACTTGCCTAGGGCCACCCAGCTAGTTAAGTGTTTGAGGCCAGATTTAAATTCAGGAAGGTGAGTCTTCCTAACTCCAGCCCTGGAATTCTATCCACTGTACCATTTACCTTGCATTTATTTGCTTTATGTTTATTATGTACATATGTAGAAATATTTGCTTTTTTCCCATTCCCCCCCTCTACATTCCTTTGGGTATCTCAAAGGTGAGCCATATGACCTCCTTTAAACATATCAAATGAAAAGTTGTTACTTACACAGCTAAGAGTGTAAATATTATTTTATCAGAGAGAAGCAGAATGATGAAGTTAATATAGGGCTGGTCTCAGCATAGAGCCAGGAAGTCAAAAATTCATGTAAGACCTCTGATATTTTACAGTTACATTATCTTGGACAAATCATTTAACCTCTCAGTGGGTCTTGGGTAACTCTCTAAGACTATGAGCTATGTAACAGTTCCTGATGTTTATGGATGGAAGGAATCTCCTAATCTTGAGTTCTCTTTATCCACAAAATCACAGGTCCCCAAACACACAAAACATGATTTTTAGCCTTGTCTAATTTGTTACTTCCTTCCTTCCTTCCTTCCTTCCTTCCTTCCTTCCTTCCTTCCTTCCTTCCT
>NW_025343655.1:0-4491 GCF_016433145.1 Gracilinanus agilis
CCCCCCTGATGATCATTGGGTGCCTAGTCACCCCAAGTGATCATGTTACACAAACATCTTCTACCACAAAGGTCCTTCTAACTACAATAGTTAGAGATAAGAGGGAAATGGAAAAGAGAAAGCAAAACCAATGTTTTGCTAAGCGCGTTGACAAGAAACCAATTGGGGGCAGTCCCCAATCAGCATAACATGTACAATTAAGGTAACTGTTCAAAAACCCATCAGTCCATTCATTAGTACCCAAAGTTCGTTCTGGATCACTTGATGCAACAAAACCCCATCAGTTCAATCAATTGCAACCCAAAGTTCATTCTGGATCTCTTGATTAAACGTAGGTTCTTCAGGCATCTCTCTGCAAACAGTTCATTCTCTGGATTTAAGGAATCAGCAAGTTTCTTTCCCTGAGAATTTTCTCAAAACAAAACCAAAAATTAAATCTTGGATATAATAAAAATACGATTAATCTTGGATTTTATAAAAATACAATCCCCCCTGACGTGGGTATTTAGAAAGAAATACCCAGATCAGCTCAATATATACAGTTGAGTCATGGGGTTGCATGAGTCAATTCAAAAGAAAAAGAAAAGAAAAAATATAAAAATCAAATAGAAGAAATTGAAGCTTTTGAAAAAAAAAAAACATTAAAATCAAAATATCAAAAGTTATGTACATAAAAAATTTTTGAAGAAAACAAAATAAAATTTATAACAGGCCCTTGTATTAGGGTCTAATCAATTATAATTTCCATCCTGCTAGTCTGTAGGATACAATGCAGTAATACTGCACTTACCCATTTGCAGCTAAGACTACAGGAAGTTGCCATTCTATAAGAGAGAAAAAAGGACCAGATTTAAATGCAAGGGAAGCGTCTGTCATTCCCTTCATTCTCAGGAGTATATGGGTGAGCCAAATAATAGCCAACCTGTGGTACCTGACTGGCAGTGTAGTTCGGAGAGTCCTACGTCTTAACATATGTTAAGCGTCGCAGCTTCGATTCTTACACTGATTCAAGTCCTCAGTGTTGGCGTGGGAGTACCTCAATCCCACCTGTATATGTGTGATCTCTTTAACCTCGTGCTCCTTGGCACTGTGCAGATGTTCTCAGAAATCCCATTGGATTTGTCGGTCGGTCTTCATGACCTTGTGCTTTCCTTAGCACCATTAATGGCTCATGTGTTCCCTTCTCCTGGAATTAGACAGAAGCATTAATCACAGTCCCATAACATTTAACAATATATGGCAAGTTCTTGGAGTCTAAACCTTGTGAGTAAGCATTAATATTACAGCAATTATATATATATTAAAATTATAGCATTGCAAAAATATGCAAAAATTAAGTGGTTATATGTACTCAAGAAAATGAGAAAAAAGACAAAAAAAATATCAACTATTCTATTAAAAGATATTAAGAAATCAATAAGAAACTAGAATAAAATCAGGGAAAGAATCAAGACAAACCAATGATTCCAAATTAACATCCATGAGTCCATGAACTGTTATCTCCAATGCAGGTAACAGGAAACAGTCAATCAGGTTCAATAGAAGATGCCCTCTTTACATGTGAGCAATGAATCCAAGAGTCCTTTTCTCCGATCTTTATAGCTGTTGGGGTGGTTATTAAAATTTCAAACGGCCCATCCCACGAAGGCTGGGTTGCCCCCGTGCGCTGGAAGTTCTTTATATACACCTTGTCTCCTGGATTCAGGTCGTGAAGTGAAAAGTCTATTGGTCCTGCTTGTACTGCAGTTCCAGATTCATGGAGTTCACGCAGTCTGTGTTGCAATTCCTGTATATAGGAAGCAATAGAAGTATCTCCTCCTAATAGTGATGTATATGCAGGAGAAAAAGGTTTAGCCTGTATAGGAGGATGTCCAAAAAGCATCTCATATGGTGAGATGTGTAGATCTCCCCTAGGTCTGCTTCTAAGATAAAATAGAGCTAGAGGGAGAATTTCAGGCCATTTTAGATGTGTCTCAGTACATAATTTGCCAATCATGGTTTTAAGTTCTCTGTTCATCCGTTCAACTTGGCCTGAGCTCTGGGGGTGATATGGTACATGGAATTTTGGAGTTATCCCCAGGCATGAATATATTTCAGATAAAACTGAATCAGTAAAGTGACTCCCTCTGTCCGAGTCAATACGTGCAGGCAGACCAAAACGAGGAATAATTTCTTTTAAAAGCACCTTGGCAACAAAGGCTGACGTGGCTCGGGCAGTAGGGAATGCTTCCGGCCACCTGGTCAGTTGATCCACTATGACCAGACAGAATTTATATTGTCCAGCCTTTGGCATTGTTATGAAATCAATTTGTAGGTGCTCAAAAGGTGTGTAAGCTAATGGACGCCCACCAAAAGCCTTGCCACGAAAAGCGTGTTGGTTATATGCTTGGCAAGTAGGGCAAGCTGCACACACTTTAGAGGCTATAGTGGTTATGCCCGGAGCTATCCATACTCTCTTAACAGAGTCCACGATGCCCTGGGTACCAAAATGACCATTTTTATGAATAGATTGGCAAATTTGGCGATAAAAGTGTCTAGGGAGCAGGGGTTTTCCTTCAGAGGACACCCATACTCCATTTATCTGTTTGGCTTTAAATTTCTGCTTCCATTTTGTTATTTCCTTCTCATCATAGGAAAGTGATAAATTTAAGTCGTCAGTGGTTGTTAATGTTAAAATTAGTTCAGGCCCTTCTATTGCTGCTAGCTTTGCAGCAATATCTGCCCGATTATTTCCCTTAGAGACAGGGTCAGTGCCACCTGTATGAGCAGAGCAGTGAACCACAGCTAGGGCTTTTGGTAGCTGGAGAGCAGAAAGAACTTCATTAATAATTTTTGCATTAGCTATAGATTTTCCAGCTGAGGTTAAAAATCCTCTCTGGAGCCATAACATACCCACTGCATGACATATTCCAAATGCATATCGAGAATCCGTATAAATTGTAGCCTTTTTATCTTTGGCAATTATACATGCATGTTTTAGAGCCATGAGTTCTGCGGCTTGAGCACTTAGATTTGAGGGCAGTGAAGCTGACCATACAGTGTTAAATTCTGTAACTACAGCAGCTCCAGTGTAGCGTATGCCATCCCTCATAAATGAAGAGCCATCAGTAAATAAAACTAGATCAGGATTCTCTAAAGGAGTGTCCAGGAGATCGTCTCGAGGCTTTTCAGCCATGGACACTAGTGTTTCACAATTATGTAAAGGTTCTTCCGAAACTGGTAAATCTGGAAGTAAGGTGGCTGGGTTAAGGGTTGTACAACGTTTTAAAGTAATATTTTCATTATTTAGCAAGGTTATTTCATACCTTGTAATTCTCTGATCAGAAAATGCCTGTGTTCTATGTCTTAGCAGTAATGCTTCCACTTCATGTGGGCACATAATTGTTAATGGGCATCCCAATACTAGATCAACAGTTTTCGTCACTAACAGAGCTGTGGCAGCTACACCTCTAAGGCATGGTGGTGCACCTGCAGCTATAGGGTCTAGCTGAGCTGAATAATAAGCAATTGGACGCTGGTATGGTCCCAAAGTTTGGGTTAAAACACCTGAAGCTACTCCTCTACGCTCATGTACATATAAAGTAAATGGTTTGTTATAATCTGGGATGCCTAGAGCAGGAGCAGACAGAATAGCTTGTTTTAAATTCGATAGAGCTAACTTGTGTTCTGGCTCTAATTTAAGTGGTTCAGGGACTGAATCTTTTGTTAATGCTATAAGGGGTTTAGTAATCTCCCCATAGCAAGGGATCCATTGTCTGCAGAAACCTGTTGCTCCTAGGATTGCTCTTAAGTGTTTTTTAGTGGTAGGATTGCTCAATTTTTGAATATTTTCAATGCGCTTAGGGGATATATGTCGTGCACCAGCTGTCAAGATGAACCCCAAATATTCCACTCTGGGGAGACACCACTGCACTTTTTCTTTTGCTATCTTATGTCCTCTTTTATGTAACTCTAAAAGAAGATGTTTACTATCTTCTTGGCATGTTTCAGCATCAGGTGAAGCCAGGAGCAAGTCATCTACATATTTAATCAATTTGCTATTTTTAAATATTATATTTTCTGTATCTTGGCTGAAAATCTGTGCAAAAATACACGGGCTCTCGCAGAAACCTTGGGGAAGACGCCCCCAGGACCACTGAGAATTATTCCAGGTAAAGGCAAATATATGTCTGGAATTCTCATGAATGGGAATTGAGAAAAAGGCTGAGCACAGGTCCACGACCGTAAAGTAAGTGGCTGTGCTGGGAATAGAAGAAATAATTGTGTTTGGGTTTGAAACCACTTGGTGTCTCTTTATAACATGATTGTTTATAGCTCTTAGATCCTGAACAAATCTATATTGGGGTTTTCCATCTGGGCCTAATTTCGGCTTCTTGACAGGTAAAATAGGTGTATTATATTCTGACTTGCACGGGATTATTATTCCTTGCTCAATAAGTGAATTCCACGTGACAATACAGAGTGTAATCTGTCTGTGGTCTCAGGAGATGC
>NW_025343656.1:0-1327 GCF_016433145.1 Gracilinanus agilis
TAGACTTTGAATAGAAGGCAGCTAGATGCAACAATAGATAGTGCTAGGTCTGGATTTGGGAAGACGAGTTCAAATCCGACCTCAGACATTTAATAGCTCTGTGACTTTGGGTAAGTCAATAAACCTATGTTTACCTTAATCCAGTGATGAGCAAACTTTTTAAAGAGGGGGCTAAAGGAAAGGAAATGCTCATCTGTCAGTCTGGTTCTAAGGCAACTCTTTCAAAGTTTCATTTTATTGTATACTAATTGTATTCATCAGATTCGGAATAATGTCGTGTGGTTGGATAGAACATTTCAGGGGCCTGCATCTGGCCCACGGACCATAGTTTGCCTATCACTGCACTAAACCATTTAGGGGCCTGTGAGTACAAGGACTGATTAAAAATATAGGGTATGGGGTTCCAGGTTAAGATGGCGGCAGAGTAAGAAGCAGCTCTTAACCTCTCCTGACCAAAACACACAAAACTCCTCAAGGGGACATAAAAACAAGTCCAGACGAACAGAGGAACCCCACAACAGGGCACAGCGGGGAAGGTACGTGGAATCGAGACATTTCCAGGCTATAAAGGGCTCACACTTAATCGCGGGCCGAGCAACCGCCCCACTCCCAACCCCTCCACACACAAGATCTAGAGCTCTGAAGCCAGCTAAAAAGAAATAGAGCAAGTTTGGGGCACCCATCGAGTCACTGGCAGCTCCGGGGCCTGTTCCTGAGAGCAGCAAGATTTAGTACCCCAAAAAGCCAAAGAACGCACGAGAAATCTGAGCGCGGGAGCAGAGAGTGGACGCTGGGCGCAGGCGTGGGTGGAGGCAGACACAGCCAGGAACTAAAGCTCTGAAAACCTGAGTGGACGGGTATACGACTGTGGAAGCAGCGCCCTGAGACTTGTAAAGGAATCTCCTGCAGAGGATCAAGTAAGGGGGTCCACCAGGGGGCTTGACCTTGGAAAAAAACAGAACTCAGACCTCAGGAACCAATAGACCGCGAACAGACACTGAACGCGAGGATAAATCTGAGAAGCTGCTGGGCTAATGATGGCTACTCAGTCACAGGAAGTTCAGAAGAGAAAGAATAATAACAAGAAAAAGAAGTCTTTAACACTCGACAGCTTTTACACAGAGAAAATCCAGACAACAGAGCAAACAGAGGAGGAGAACAAACAAGCATCCAGACCCTCCTCAAATAAGGAAAACTCCTCACAAGCTATGGAAGAGTTCAAAACTGAGATTTTGAGGAAAATGGAAGAGATCTGGCAAGAAAATAACAGTTTAAAAGGTAGAATCTTGCAACTGGAAAGTGAGGCTCAGAAACCAAATGAACTGAT
>NW_025343657.1:0-6079 GCF_016433145.1 Gracilinanus agilis
CTCCCCTGCTCACCTTGGTTTATCCCTTCTAACTTTCTCAGAAGGGTAAGATAAGAGTTTTATTTCCCAATGGATAGTATAGCTACTCTTCCCTCTCCGGGTTGATTACACTGAGAGTAAGTTTTGATTATTACCTCTTTATGCTCTCTTCCTCTCCTTCTTATAATAGTATTTGTCCCCTCTCCCTCCCATGCCCTCTTTGTGTGTAATAGAATATCCTATTTTCTTATTCGCTCAAGTTTCTCTTGGTGTCTCCTGCTATTCACCCCCTCTTTCCCATTCCCCATGCCATCTTCGATTATTTAGTGTTCCACCCTCACCCTGTGAATTATTCTTCTGATTACTATAATAGTGCAATTTGCTTATCAGTTCATTTGGTTTCTGAGCCTCGCTTTCCAGTTGCAAGATTCTACCTTTTAAACTGTTATTTTCTTGCCAGATCTCTTCCATTGTCCTCAAAATCTCAGTTTTGAACTCTTCCATAGCTTGTGAGGAGTTTTCCTTATTTGGGGAGGGTCTGGATGGTTGTTTGTTCTCCTCCTCTGTTTGCTCGGTTGTCTGGATTTTCTCTGTGTAAAAGCTGTCGAGTGTTAAAGACTTCTTTTTTTTGTTATTATTCTTTCTCTTCTGAACTTCCTGTGACTGATTAGCCATCATTAGCCCAGCAGCTTCTCAGGTTTATCCTCGCGCTCAGTGTCTGTCAGAGATCTATTGGCTCCTGAGGTCTGAGTTCTAGTTTTTTCCAAGGTCAAGCCCCCTGGTGGACTCCCTTGCTTGATCCTCTGCAGGAGGTTCCTTTACAAGTCTCAGGGAGCTACTTCCACAGTCGTATACTCGTCTACACTGGTTCCCCACTTAGGCTTTAGTTCCTGGCTGTGTCTGCCTCCACCCACGCCTCCGCACTGCCTGTGCTCTGCTCAGCAGGCACTCTGCGCCCAGCGTCCTGCTCCCACGCGCTCAGATTTCGCGTGCCTTTTTTGGCTTAATGGGGTCCTAAGTCTTGCTGCTCTCAGGAACAGGTCCCGGAGCTGCCAATGACTCGATGGGTGCCCCAAACTTGCTCTATTTCTTTTTAGCTGGCTTCCGAGCTACAGGTGTTGTGTGTGGAGGGGGTGGGGGTGGGGCGGTTGCTCAGCCCGCGATTTAGTGAGAGCCCTTTATAGCATGGAAATGCCTCGATTCCACGTACCTTCCACGCTGTGCCCTGTTGTGGGGTTCCTCCGCTCGTCTGGACTTGTTTTTATGTCCCCTTGAGGAGTTTTGTGTGTTTTGGTCAGGAGAGGTTAAGAGCTGCTTCTTACTCTGCCACCATCTTAACCTGGAAACCTCCCCTCTTATTATTTTTTAAGGCCTAATGAATTCCCTCCCCCTCCCTTTAAGAACTCCCCACCCCACTGCCTGCCTTGCTTT
The DNA here is from genome assembly GCF_016433145.1 of Gracilinanus agilis. Lineage (NCBI taxonomy): Eukaryota > Metazoa > Chordata > Mammalia > Didelphimorphia > Didelphidae > Gracilinanus > Gracilinanus agilis. Next base: position 1,411 of record NW_025343657.1, read on the forward strand.
ATTCCTTTTGACTTTATCTGTAAGGTTACATAGAATTTGATATCCTAATGTATCTAGCTACCCTTCCCTCTCAGAATTAATTCCACTGAGAGTAAGGTTTAAGTATTTCCTATTAATGCTCTCTTCCTCTCCTTCTTATAATAATATTCATCCTTTCCCCTTCCCATGCCCCCTTTGTGTGGTATAGATTATTCTATTTTTCTTATTCCTTCAAGTTACTCTTGGTGCCATCTTCTTTCCCCCCTCCACTTTTTATCCCCATATCTTCTTAGACCATTTAGTACTCCAACCTCTCCCTGTAAATAATTCTTCTAATTACTATAATAATGAATAAAAATTTTTAGAATTACACATATTTCTCCATATAGGAATATTAATAATTTGATCTTAGTGAAGCCCTTGAAGAAGGCAATTTAAAGATAAGAGTTTTCTTTCTTTCCCCTCTCTTCCTTATTTACCTTTTCATGTTACTCTTGGTTTTTGTTGTTGGATATTGAACTTTCCATTTAGTCCTGGTCTTTTCTATGCAAATACTTGGAAATCTTTTACCTTGTTGAATGCCCATACTTTCCCCTGGAAGTATATAGTCAGTTTTGATGGGTAGGTGATCCTTGGCTGTATACCCAGTTCTCTTGCCTTAAAAGTCTAGCAGTCTTTTAGAGTGGAGGCTGCCAGATCCTGTGTAATCCTGATATCTGAATTGTCTCTTTTTGGCTTCTTGTAAAATGTTTTCTTTAACTTTGAAGCTCTTGAATTTGGCAATTATATTCCTGGGGGTTGTCTTTTGAGAGTTTAGTGTAGAGGGTGATCTATGGATCCTCTCAATGTCTATTTTGCCTTCTTGTTGAAAAACATCAGGGCAGTTTTCTTGGATAATTTCTTGTAATGTGGTGTCCACATTTCTACTAATTTCTGATTTTTCAGGAAGACCAATGATTCTCAAATTGTCTCTTCTAGACCTGTTTTCTTGATCTGTCATCTTCTCAGTGAGATATTTCATGTTTCCTTCTGTTTTTGTCATTCTTTTGACTTTGCTTTATTAGTTCTTGCTGTCTTGTGAGATCATTGGCTTCATCTTGCTAATTCTAGCCTTTAGAGACTGCTTTTTCTGCTTTAATCATTTGACTTTGCTTTTTGAGTTGGTCTATTCTGTTTTTCATGGTTTCCTCCAATTTCCTTATCATTTCATTTGATTTTTGGACAAATTTCTCCATTTGGGCATTTCTGTCTTTTAAACTGTTAATTTCCTTTTGAGCTATTTCCCACTTTTCTTGCCAAATCTCTTCCATCTTTCTCAAGATCTCAGATTCGAACTCTTCAAGAGCCTGTGACCAATTTTCATTTTTTGGGGGAAGGTTTAGATATGATTTCTTGTTTGTTCTCCTCTGCTGTCTACTCTGTTTGGATTTTTTTTTTGTAAAAGTTATCGAGTGTAAAAGCTTTCTTCTTGTTCTTTCTTTTGGGTTGTTCTTGGGCATGGCTTGACATTATTATTATGCTGTTTTTCTTTCTCAGTCAGAAGTCTGGGTGAGGCAGGCAGGCTCTCTGTCTATGGAGCTGTGGAGCAGTTTTTGCCTGAGTCACAGCAGAGTGCTGCCTCTCTTAGCTTTATCCTCGTGCCCACTATCTGAGCTCTTTAGGCTCCTGGGGTCTGAAGTCTAGCTGTTCTCAGGGTTAATCCTCCTGGTGGTCCCCTTGCTTGCTCTTCTGCCGGAAGCTCCTTTAAGAGTCTCAGGGCGCTGATTCCACAGTCAGGCACTCCTCCTCACTAGGTCCCCACCCTAGCCCAGGGTCTGTGCTCAAGGTCTGCATTCAAAGTCTGTGTTCTTTAGCCTCTTGGGACCTTAAATTACTTTTATTTTGTGATGTTTAAAAATAGGCTTAATATTTGCTGCATAAATTTTCCCCGGTTTCTAATATGTTTTATTTGTTTGGCTATTTGGAAGATTATAAACTACTTCTCTAATGATGATGCTATTCTTAACTTTCCTTTTTTTAACATTAAATTACCTCCAAAGAATGCCTGATAAAATTGGAATATTGAGGACCAAAATTGAATATGTAAACACAAACCTGAGAAAAAAATTCTGATAGGCTTCAACATCTAGAACATTGTTCATAGCATTTAAAGATGGAAGGCCTATCAAGGATCATCTAGCCAAACTCCTACTATTTACAAATAAACAAATTATGTTCCAGAGAGGTAGGATTTATCTAAGGTTATATAAATAGATATCTATAGCATTTGACCTTCAGGTGCAATATTTTCCAGTATACCACAATATCTATAATAGTACAAAATATGCTCTTCTATAGAAGTTCTTTAGGTTTTTCACTGGAGATTCATGAAATTATAAAAAGCAAAATGCGTACAAGCAAGACAACATTATATACAACTACAGATGGTAAGTAGAAACATGAAAGACATAGTTTATACATATATTTGTGTGTGTGTGTGTGTGTGTGTGTGTGTGTCTGTGTGTTTGCCTTTTCTGGCATAAAGAAGGGAGATAGGGAAATAACTAGGAATTTCAATGGAGTAAAAAATCAAATCAATTAATTAAAAAAATTTTTAAAGCTCCATCACTAGAGGATTGGCTTTAAGAATCTGAATATTAGTCTAGAAAATGAGAAGATGGAAGGAAAAGTTGTATTTTTAGGTATTTGAATGATTGCTAAGGGGAAGAGGGATTTGATATATTATATATAGTTCTATAGAATATAGCAGAGACCTTTTATTGGTTTATTCATTTGTGAGCATTTGAACATTATGTGTCAAGTACTATGCTATGCATTGTATATACAAAACCAAAATCAAAATCATTTCTGCCTTCGTAGAATTTACATTCTTTTTACATTTTTTTAATAAACCCTTACCTGCTGTCTTAGACTCAATTCTGTGTATTGGTTCCAAAGTAGAAGAGCAATTGGGGTTAAGTGACTTGCCCAGGGTCACACAGCTAGGAAGTGTCTGAGGTCAAATTTGAACCCAGGAACTCCCATTTCTAGTGGATTCTCTCAATCCACTGAGCCACCTACTTGCCCCTCTTTTTACATTTTTGAAAAAATGTATTTGTTACATTAAAATTTCCAGGTTATTCTTGCCCTCTTTCTCCTCCGTACATTAGAGTTCTTTTTTTTAAAACATTTATTAATAATCATTTTTAACATAGTTACATGATTCATGCTGCTACTTTCCCCTTCACCCCCCGCACTCCCCCCACCCATGGCCGACGCACATTTCCACTGGTTTTGTCATGTGTCCTTGATCAGGACCTATTTCCAAATTGTTGGTGGTTGCATTGGTGTGGTAATTTTGAGTCCACATCCCCAATCATGTCCACCCCGACCCATACGTTCAAGCAGTTACTTTTCTTATGTGTTTCCTCTCCTGCAGTCCTTCCTCTGAATGTGGGTAGGTTTCTTTACCATAAATCCCTCAGAGCTGTTCTGGGTCATTGCATTGTTGCTGGTACAGAAGTCCATTACATTCTATTTTACCACAGTATATCAGTCTCTGTGTACAATGTTCTTCTGGCTCTGCTCCTTTCACTCTGCATCAGTTCCCGGAGGTCTCTCCAGTTCGCCTGGAACTTCTCCAGTTTATTATTCCTTTTAGCACAATAGTATTCCATCACCCGCATATACCACAGTTTGTTCAACCATTCCCCAATTGAAGGACATACCCTCCTTTTCCAGTTTGTTGCCACCACAAAAAGCGCAGCTATAAATATTTTCGTACAAGTCTGTTTATCTATGATCTCTATGGGGTACAAACCCAGCAATGGTATGGCTGGATCAAAGGGCAGGCATTCTTTTATAGCCCTTTGAGCATGATTCCAAATTGCCAGCCAGAATGGCTGGATCAGTTCACAGCTCCACCAGAAATGCATTAATGTCCCAATTTTGCCACATCCCCTCCAACATTCATTACTCTCCCCTTCTTTCATTTTAGCCAATCTGCTAGGTGTGAGGTGATACCTCAGAGTTGTTTTGATTTGCATTTCTCTAATTATTAGAGATTTGGAACACTTTCTCATGTACTTATTGATACTTTTGAGTTCTTTACCTGAAAATTGCCTGTTCATGTCTCTTGCCCATTTATCAATTGGGGAATGGCTTGATTTTTTATACAATTGCTTTAAGTCCTTGTATATTTGAGTGATTAGACCCCTGTCAGAGTTTTTCGTTATAAAGATTTTTTCCCAATTTGTTGTTTCCCTCCTGATTTTGACTACATAGTTTTTGTTTGTACAAAAGCTTTTTAGTTTAATATAATCAAAACCATTTAATTTACATTAATTTAATTTTCTCTAACTCTTGCTTGGTTTTAAAGTCTTTCCTTTCCCAGAGATCTGACAAGTATACTTTTCTGTGTTCACTTAACTTATTTATAGTTTCCCTCTTTATATTCAAGTTGTTCACCCGTTCTGAATTTATCTTGGTGTAGGGTGTGAGATGTTGATCTAAACCTAATCTCTCCCATATTGTTTTCCAAATTTCCCAGCAGTTTTTGTCAAATAGTGGATTCATGTCCCAAAAGTTGGGCTCTTTGGGTTTATCATACACTGTCTTGCTGATGTCATTTACTCCAAGTCTATTCCATTGATCCTCCTCTATGTCTCTTAGCCAGTACTATATTGTTTTGATGACTGCTGCTTTATAGTAT
>NW_025343658.1:0-1800 GCF_016433145.1 Gracilinanus agilis
TATTATTATTATTATTATTATTATTATTATTATTATTATTATTATTAAAGATCTATCCTGTGTCAGTAGAAACCAAGCAGTGCTGTTGATGGGAAATAGTTACATGAAAAAAAATTTTATACCCTTCTTCCTACTCCTTTGGAGGTGAAATCTTTCAACTAACATGAAAAGAAGTCCCTGCCTGAACCACTTGACCAGTTCAAATTATGAGAAAGATGGGTAGTAATCAGGGATAGGGGCAAGGAGGAGTCTTAATGCAGTTCTTCCAACTCTATCCTTAGTAACATCAATGTGTATTTAAATGGCACAGATGCAGAAACTATGTATGCAAAAGATAAACATATTCTAGACCCACAGTGGCATGTGCACATATTCCCAGGTCATACATGAAAATGATCTCTTCTAGGAGCTTGCTCTCCCTGGCTTACTTTGTTAGAACCCCAGCAAAGTTCAGAGCTTGCCCAAATGTGTTCCCATAAGCCCTTGCTTCTCCCCATGGCACTGTCAATCTACTCCCCAGTTTCATCAGTTGTTTATCAATGTATTTATTTTCCATGAACACAAATTTTATTTTAATTGAGGCTTTTTGTTTTAGATTACCTTTGTTTCCAAACATATCCTTCCACCTTTCCTTCCCTTCAAGCCATCTTTGGCAACAAAGAGAAAAAAAAGATCAATAAAACTATCTAATAGGCCAACCAGTATATGCAGTATAGTAACAATAGACAGACTTTATCTAGACCTTTAAAGGTCTCTAACCAGAAAAGTTAAGTGACTCACTGGAGCTGACACCCAGTATTGTGCTGAAAAATGTTTAATAACCCCTTCTCCAGGAGGGAAAGTGTACTCATGACAGATTTGTTAAAAAATATTTCCTTTTTAAAATATAAGGTTACCTTGATATCTTTTGTTTCTCCTATTATCTTAGTGATCCCAAGTATTCCTCTTCCCTTCCCTTTCAGAGCCATTCCACTTATTAAATAATATCTTTAAGAGGAAAAATAATTAACACAACTGATCAAAACAGTGAAAAAGTCTGGAAAAAGTATAGTGTGTAACATCTGTGGAACCCCCACCTTTACAAAGGAGTGGATTTGAGGTGTCCTCTCTTATCTCTTCAGGCAAGCACAGGACAGACTTTTTAAAATATATGCCACGCAATTAAAATGTTCTCCATCACTTTCTCAAGTCTAGATAATCAACAAAACAATAAATTATATCCCAATTTCCAACTTTTTTTCTATTTTTATGTTGCAAATGGTCACACTGAAAATTTAATTATCTCTGAGCTGGTTCCAGCACACCTCCAGCATTCATAGAGCTATAAAGTGACTGAGGCCGAATTCAAATTCTGATCTTCCTGGTTTCAAGTCAGGTGATCTATCCACTAAAGCACCTAACTGCCACAACCATAGTCTGGTACTTCTTCATTGAAGGAAAGAAAAAAAAAACATTTTTTTCAACTCTCATAGGAAACTCAAAATAACTTTAATTTTGTTTTATTGTTCTTCCTGTCTGTATGACCAGTATATTTATTTTTTAAAAAAAAACCTTACCTTCTGTCTTAGCATTGCTACTAAGCATTGGTTCCGAGGCAGTAGAGTAGTAAGGGCTCTGCAGTTGGGGTTAAGTGACTCATCCAGGATCACACAGCTAGGAAGTATCAGAGGCTATATTTAAACCTAGGTTTTCCCAACTCCAGGCCTGGCACTCTATCCATAGAGCCATCTAGCTGCCCTGTGTCAGCACATTTCTAAGAACACCATTCAAATAGGTTAACAAGGGATTTTTCACATCTCT
>NW_025343659.1:0-1136 GCF_016433145.1 Gracilinanus agilis
CTCCTTAATATTCGAATTGTCTCTTTCTGGCTTCTTGTAAGATTTTTTCTTTTACTTGAAAGCTCTTCAATTTCGCTATTATATTCCTGGGTGTTGACTTTTCTGGGTCCAGTGTAGAGGGTGATCTATGGATCCTTTCAATGTCTATATTGCCCTCTTGTTGTAGGACTTCAGGGCAATTTTGCTGAATAATTTCTTTAAGTATGGAGTCCAAGTTTCTATTAATTTCTGCTTTTTATAGAAGACCAATGATTCTCAAATTGTCTCTTCTAGACCAGTTTTCTTGGTCTGTCATCTTCTCATTGAGATATTTCATGCTTCCTTCTATTTTATCAGTCTTTTGACTTTGTTTTATTTGTTCTTGTTGTCTTGAGAGATCATTGGCTTCTAATTGCTCAATTCTAGCCTTTATGGACTGGTTTTCCTTTTCAATCTTGTCATTTCTGGTCTTCAGTTGACTTGCCTCACTTTCCAATTGTGAAATTCTGCCTTTTAAACTGTTATTTTCTTACCAGATTTCTTCCATCTTCCTCAACATCTCATTTTTGAACTCTTCAATAGCTTGTGACCAGTTTTCATTGTTTTGGGAAGGTTTGGATACTTGTTTGTCCTCCTCTGTTGTCTGGATTTTCTCTGTGTAAAAATTGTCAAGTGTTCCAGAGTTTTTCTTGATAATCTTTTTCTTCTGGGGTTCTCGACTTGCCATTGTTAGCCCAGCCCCTTTTCAGCTTTGTCTTCACACTCAGGGTCTGCCTGCACTTTCTAAGCTCCCACAGGCTCTGGTCTCCTTGTCCTCAGGGTCAAGCCTCCTGGTTGTCCCCGGTCTGCCCCTCTGCCCAAGGCTCCTTCAGCAGTCTCAAGGGCTGCTTCCACAGCCACCCTCCCATCTGCACCAGGTCCCCACTCGAGGTCCAAGCCTGCACTCGAGATCTTTGTCCATGCCTAGGGCACTTCCTTCACCCACACAGATGCTTGGAAAAGTCCATGCTCCTTCTTTAGGCACTTGGGGTCCTATGTCTTGCAGCTCTCAGGTACAAGCCCTGGAGCTGCTAGTGACTTACAGGTTGCCCCAATCCTGCTTTCACTCTTGTGCATTGGCCTTGGCACTATGCATGGTGTGGGGGGTGGTAGAGGGG
>NW_025343660.1:0-9600 GCF_016433145.1 Gracilinanus agilis
TGTTGATATGGTCAATTATGTGGATGGTTTTCCTAATGTTGAACCAACCTTGCATTCCTGGTATAAATCCCACCTGATCATGGTGGATGATCTTCTTAATTACTTGCTGGAGTCTCTTTGCTAGTATTCTATTTAAGATTTTTGCATCTATGTTCATTAGGGAGATTGGTCTGTAGTTTTCTTTCTCTGTTTTTGATCTCCCTGGCTTTGGAATCAGTACCATATTTGTGTCATAAAAGGAATTTGGTAGGACTCCTTCTTTGCTTATCATATCAAATAATTTGTATAGTATTGGGATTAGTTGCTCTTTGAATGTCTGATAGAATTCACTTGTGAATCCATCAGGCCCTGGCGATTTTTCTTCATAGCAGGTATTTTTTAAAAGCTTGTTTCATTGGCTAGACACATAAAGAGTCAAGACAAATCTTTTTTCCCTCTCCAGCATTCTCTACCTCCCTAAGGTCTGCCCTTAGGTTGAGGCCTTCCATCCATTAAGGAGAAAGCCCTTGGGGGTCAGTAGAATCCATCCCTCTTTCTTTGCTGGACTAAAGTTTTCCAGGGACTGAGGTTTTCAAACTAAAAGGACTAACATCCATTCCACCTCCAAATCATCCTTGTATTTCCTATTTTATAGGGATGGATGGGAAAAAAATCCTTTTTAAATCTAGAGCCCTAAAAAGATGAGAGCTCATGCCAGTCTTATTCCTCTCTCCTTAAGTCTCTATGTTAGCATGCTCAGTCTTACAAGTGGCCCATTAATGGGATTATAGCCCCAGAAGTAGATGGAGACAAGTTTCTATCTGGTAGCTTGGGCTGTCTTCTACAGGATGAGGTAAGAGGCCAGAAGGCTCTTTCTCCTTACCATAAGCAGCCTTAACAACCAGAGCCATGTATTCTGATCTAATCTTTTGAGATCTATCTATCATCTCAGATAATCTGATAAGGACAGTTTAGTTGATAAGGAAGTAAAGGTCAGGGAAGATCTTTTCGTAAGCTCATGCTTCCAGCTCTGTCTCCAGGAGCATGGAGTTTATTATATATTTATTTCAAGACTCATTTCACACAAAAGAACCTCCCCACCCGAAACTTCACGTTTATGCAGAAACACAAATTATGTTACATCAAAGCACAATAAAGTTATAGTTTTACAAAGAATTTCCTTATGAAGATAATGCCGGATGTGAAAAAGTCTCAAGGTTAAAAATGAGCCTCACTTTACCTAAAAGTCATTTTGCCTGAGCTTGCCACTCTGTGACCTTGGGATGCCTGGAGCAGTTAGAGCGATATACCCACAGCTGCAGCTTTACTCTGATGGGTGAAAAAAGGCTGTTAACTCATTAAGTGCTGGTTTACTAAGAACTTAAAGTTTCCCTAGAGGCTATAATGTTTTTCAAAAAGACAAGGTATGGATCATAAAAGGGGTCAAAAGAAGAGTCTCAGATTTTCATCTATTTAAGACTCTGTTTCTCTTACTGGCCTCCCACACTAATCCAATGCACTGCATTTACAATCATTTATTAAGTATGTTACAGGAACTCTGTACACTAAGGATAGCAGCAATGATGGAAACAACCCCTACTCATAAAATCCAATAAATCTTTCTTATGTGAGGGGAGACTTGAGAATGATCTTGAGCCCTCATAAACCATCTCAGGAATATATAAACCAGTAGTCTGAAGCAGTTGCTGGCATTGAAAGTGGGGGTGGTGAAGACATCCACCAACTTCACAAAAGTTCCTAGTGGGTAGAACACTCAAAAGGGGAACCAGAGACTGAGAGGAAAATGGGTTATGGGCTAAAGTCTAAGGGAAAGAGAGCATAAGGGGAGAATAAAGACACAGAGACAAAGAAAGTTCCAACATGAAGTAGTCAGACAGTGAGTTAGCTCTGGTGGGATAGAGGTTCCACTGCATAGAGCTTTGATCGTCCAGAGCTCTGGTGGTTAAGAGCTTAACCCTTAGTTGACATACTGATGTTTTTATTGGGGTTTCAACAGCATAGGGGGAAGGTAAAATGATAATTAGACAAGTGGTCTGATACATTAACATAATCATCATGAAATACAAACTGCTGGATCCTAAGACAATAGGTATAGCTAATGCCCAGATCAGAAGTTCCTGTGGCCTAAGGCATCTAAGCTTGTTTGATACAGATGTTAACAAGGAGACTGAGACAACTGATCAATCTACCAGAGTGTAGCCTCAGGGAAGGGCTAGGAATTTGACAAGGTTAAGGTTCAATTTAACTCAAGGTTACAGAAACCAATCATAAGAAATATCATAAGAGTCAGCTTTTTGAGCACCCCTAAAATAATATCAAGATTAATATATGCCTGGACTCCTACAGATGGTTCAGTGCAACTCATCTTCACAGGTTGAAGATACACAAGGCAGGGCCCACAGCCTCTTCTTGCCCTGGAATATTCTCAAGCAGGTCTTGCCTAGTGTGTTCATACCTGCAGTGTGGTTGGGAATAGATGTTGCTGCTGAATTCCTCAATTCTTGAGAAATGAAGTACTTTGCCAGTGGAGTGATCCTAACATAAGATAAAATGAAGCTTGTCCATAGGGCTGACTTTTGGTGTGGGCAGAATAGGAGTCTATGTAGTGTGATTTCAGGGGTAAAGGTAGTTCCTTCCTCTTTTCCCATCTCCAAATCTAACACTGACCTATAAATGCCTCTTATTCATTGTAATATAGTAGAAATGTTTCTGGTTTTGAATGTGGGAAAAGTATGCATAGCTCCCATCCCAGTTTTACCCTTGATTTTCCTTTCCTTCTTTATCAGGTTTGAATCAAAACCTACCCTTTTATAAAGGAGAGGGGAGATGATACCATAAGACAGTCTCTGTAACCTTTGGGGTCCCTAAGGTAGTCCCAGCCCCAGGTAGAAGGGAACAAACTTTCAGTCCCCTTCCCCATTTCTTGTTACTTGCCAGTACAGAATTTGTTTCTTGATGCAGGGTTGTATGGATGTCCAGGGGAGGAAGGTGAAATTGCAAAGTCTCTGGAGCAATATGATCCAAGGAAAGAGCCCAACTTTAAATTTGCTGGTTTATGGGCCCTAGGTGGCAACAGAAAGGCTTGTTGGGGAGGAATGCCAAGTTATAGTTTTAAGGATTACCATTCTCCTTCAGTCACCTTTTACTTTGTTGGGATCCTCTCTTCTTTATTCTGTACAATAATTACTCTATGTGTGGTACATAATTGCCATTTTCTGGAGGTTTGTAATCAAATAGAAACAGAACAAGGTATCTATTCTGCTATCTTATTGGTCCCATGACCAAGAAGTTTTCCTGTTCCTTGGAGATGAGGTATAATTCCTTCTTAAACAATATTCTAGAAATTGATCCATTTCTGCCAAGTCAGTAAGATAGTCAGTCAGTAAACAAGCACTTACTAAGCATTTAGGTGGCTCAGTATACAGAGTGCCCCTGGAGTCAAGATGTGAGTTGAAATTCAGCCTCAAATCTCTACTATTTGCATGGTGCTAGACAAATCAATTAACCTTTCCCAGTCTCACTTTCCTCATATATAAAAGGAGGATAATTATAGCATCTACTTCCCAGGGTTTGGGGGAGAATAAAATGAGGTAATAGATGTAAAACAATTATCCTAGTGCCCGGCACACAGAAGGTTCTTAATAACTTCTTGCTTCCTTCTATCTCCCAGGCTATCTACCAGTGATTCCCAAAGTGGGTGCTACTGCCCCCTGGTGGGTGCTGCAGCGATCCAGGGGGGCGGTGATGGCCACACTTTTCTTGTATTACATTCTATTCTGAGTTCAATAGTTTCATAATTTCCAGGGGGCACTAAGTAATATTTTTTCTGGAAAGGGGGCGGTAGGCCAAAAACATTTGGGAAACACTGCCTAAATGCTGGAAATACAGAGAGGTGTAAAGACAATGTACCTGGATAGAGTGGGAGCTTTGGGGTTGGGAAGACTTAAGAGGGAATACTGCCTCAGGCTTTGACCCTGGACAGGTTTCTACAGCTCCTTGTGCCTAAATTTCCACATCTATAAAATGGTAATAATAATAATAGCACTGACTTCTCAGGGTTGTTGTGAAGATTAAATGGGTTCCTATGTGCAAAATGCTTTGTAAACATTAAAGCATCATGAAGGATGGCAGAGTAGTAGCACAGACAGCTAGAACCACTCTAAGAATCATCTCAAAGCAACCTTAAGATAGCATTTGAAAATGAAAACCTAAGTAACAGAACCAACAAGGGGATGGAGCGAAGTAACTCACCTGCAGAAAAAACTGAAATGTAGGCAGAGAGGATCTCTTTCACTTAGGTGAGAGGGGAGCCAGAAGTAAAACCATCCACAGAGGAGTAAAATTCTCCCCCCACCCCCAACTGCTCCAGGTTCTGAACCTGAGCACGAGTCAAATTTGAAACCCTGGGACTCTGCCTAATCCAATAGCAGAGAACCCCATGCCTACACCTTGAAGATACAAACCCTGGCACAAGCCTGCAGGGAGGCTTCAAGCTCCAGGGCAAGGTAGTCCTGTGGTCTGAGCCCTGCAAGTCATCAGCTGTCCCTAGAGGAGATTGAATCACTATCAGGCGGTGGCTTCCAGAGTTCCCAGTCCACAGGCCATCTTACCATCTTGGAAAAACTAAAATTTGCAAAAAGACAGAAGAGCTGACGGTAAAAACCAAGGTAAAATTGAAGTTTATAAGAGTGCATCCCTTACCCTGAGAACAGAGCACACATTTAAGATAGAAGTAAAAGTTAAAAAAATCTAAGAAAATGACCAACCAGGAAAACAAAACAAAACAAAACACCTAACCATAGAAAATTTTTGTGGAGCTAAAGAAGAACAAGGCATAGACTCATTAGGGGACAGTGAGATCAAAGCAGCCACATGAAAACTTTGAAACAAAATGGAACTTGGTATCAGGTTCTAGAAGAGTTCAAAAAGGAATTTAAAAATGAAATAAGAAAGGCAGAAGAAAGATGGAGAAAAGAAATGAAAGTAATATAAAAAAGAAAATAGCTCAAAAAAGCAAGCTTGGTCAAATTGGAAAAGAGGCACAAAAATCCAGCGAACAAAAGAGTTTCTTATAAAGAAGAATTAACTAAATGGAAAAGGAGGTTCAAAAAGTCATGGAAGAAAATCATTCTTTAAAAATTATAATTGGGCAAATAGAAGCTAATGACTTCATGAGGCAACAAGAAACAAGAAAACAAAATCAAAAGAATGAAATAATTGAAGAAAATATGAAATATCTTATTGAAAAAACAATGGGGAACCAGAGTCAAGATGGTGTCTTAGTAGCAACAAAAGACAAAACCTTTCTGACTATCCTTCTGTACCAATCTTTAAAAAGTGCTTTAAAAAAGACAGAAATCCAAAACCAACAACAAAATGGAGCCAGAGGACCCTCTTGTTGAACACAACTTGAAAGGTAGGCAGAGAGAGAGTTGATTTCCATAGTATAAAGGAGACAGCGAACACCCCTCCCCCATCTACTGCATTGAGACATGCGATCAGATGTGGGCTAACTGTGGAATTCATATACAGTGCTGCAACCATGATGGAGCATCTCAGATCTACCTTAAGTTCAAGGCTCTGATAGCAGCTGTAGTGGAAGAACTTGTTAGGGTGCATCTGGTTAGGTGGTCTCAGCATCCTCAGCAGCAGACTAAAGCAAAGATTTGGCCTCAGGGCAGATTACCATGGCAGGTCAGCTCAACCAGTCTAATCCAGTATACTAGTAGAGGAGAGAAGACTGAAGATGCCCTTCAGGGCAGAGCAGCTCAAATGGCCTATTCCAGGAAACCAACAAAGTAAGTTTGCAGGCCACAACAGGGGGCTGGGAGATAAGTAAAAAATGAGACAATGATTGAAAACTTCTATGGGGATAAAGACCAAAGGACACAACCAACAGAGATCAATGGGATCCAAGGAACTTCAGGCAAAAACCTCAAAAAATCCAAGGAATTGCACTCAGGCTCAGGAAGAGCTCATAAATGAATACAAAAATCATATAAGCCAGTTTGAAAAAAATGAGAAAAGGAAAACAGCTTAAAAAGAAAATATGTCATCTGGCAGCAGGTACATGAATTAAAACAAGAAAATAGTGTCTTAAAAGTCAGAATTGACCAACTGGAAAATGAAGCAAAAAAGTCAAAAGATGAAAAGAATGACTTGAAAAAAAGAATGGACCAATTGGAAAAGGAGGACCAAAAGGTCATGGAAGAAATTCAGTCTTTAAAATTAGAACTTCTCAATTAAGCTAATGACTTCATGAGATGTCAAGAAACAATGAAACAAAATCAAAAGAATGAAAAAAAAATAGAAGAAAATATGAAATACCTCATTGAAAAAACAACTGACCTGGAAAATAGATTTAGGAGAAACAATTTAGGAATTATTGGACTACGTGAAAGTCATTGCCAAAAAAATTCTACTAAATCATACTAAAGGAAATTATCCAAAGAAATTGCCCTGATATTCTTGAACAAGAGGGTAAAATAGAGATTGAAGGAATCCACAGATCACCTCCTACATTAGATTCCCAAATGACAACTTCCAGAAATGTTATAGCTAAGTTCAAGAATTGCCAGGTCAAGGAGAAAATATTGCAAGAAGCTATAAAGAAGCAATTCAGATAATCATGGAGCCCCAGTCAAGATCACACAGGATCTGGCAGCCTCCACATTAAAGGACTGGAAGACTTGGAATATGATATTCCAGAAGGCAAGGGACTGGGTCTACAACCAAGAATCAACTACCCAGAAAAACTGAGTATATACTTTCAGGTGAAAGTATTTAAAGGTATTTAAAAATAGAAGATTTTCTAGGTTTCCTGAAGAAACGACCAGACTTAAACAGAAAATTTGATGCCCAAATACAAAATTCAAGAGAACCATAAAAAGATAAAAAGAAAGAGAACAAAATTTAAGGGCTTCAGTAAGATCAAATGGTTTATATTCCTATATGGAAAGATGATATCTGTAACTCTTAAAATTGTTACCATTATCATAGTAATTAGAAGAAATATACATAGAGGGTGTGGTAGTAAGCCATTTGGGATGATATGTCAAAAAATAATAAAAGTGGGGGTTGTATTAGTGGGTTTTCGGGGACAAGGTCAGATGTGAGACAAACTGATAATTTTGGGTCAATACAACACTGGATTGAAGGGCCTAGCAGTTATCCCTGACCAGGCCAGAGCCTGGTCTGGGTCCAGCACACAGATCACTCAGTCATAGAGCTGGGTAAAGTCAATGGAAGGTGTAGTTTATTTCCACAGAGAAGTTTGGAGGGAAAGGGGAATCCCTGTCACTAGTTCACTAGCTAATAACCCCAAATCTAAACCTTCACACGAAGGACCTTCAGAGATTTTGATGGTCTACACCAGTGGTTCCCAAACTTTTTGGGCCTACCGCCCCCTTTCCAGAAAAAAATATTACTTAGCGCCCCTGGAAATTAATTTTTAAAAAAATTTTAATAGCAATTAATAGGAAAGATAAATGCACCTGTGGCCATCACCACTCCCCTGGATTGCTGCAGCACCCACCAGGGGGTGGTGGCACCCACTTTAGGAATCACTGGTCTACACTTAACATCCCCTCTCCTCTCTAACCTGTAACCCAAACCCTATTATAGTTACCCTACACTATCCAAATCTCATTTGTTTAGTACTAGAGGTGATGATCTGTGACAGGTCAGACAGGGACCCAAGGGTAGGTCCCAGGTCCAATTGGACCCAGACCACTGCTTACTGACTGTTCAGATAGCTGGGTGCTGGTTCAGGCTAGTGACAGGTTCACAGGATTTTTCTCTGAGGACACATGGCAACAAGGACAACAACAAGGACAGGATCAGAAACCCTTAGGACTTGGCAGGAATTCCCTCCAGTTTCACATCCAGAGAGATAGCTAACAGCCTCTCATTTCCAGCTTAACCTTTCCTTCAAGCATTCCAGAATCTTTCCATCTTCAGGTTTCATGCATCTGTCCTCTGCAAATCTTCATCTCTCCTACTATACTTATCTCTTCCTCATAATAGGGTGAAAAAAGAGTATAATGCTAAGAGAAATGGGAAAATAGAAGTAAAATGAGGTAAAATATATCACATAAAGAAGCACCAGAGTTGTGGTAGTGAGGAGAAGACCAACACAATGGAAAGGAGAAAGAGGTTCATGATGACTAATACTTAAAACCTCCTTTCATTGAAATGGGCTCAGAGAGGGAAGAACAACCAGATTCATTGGTGGTATATAACTATGTCTTATCCTATAGAGAAGTTGAAGGGGAATAAGAAACAGGATGTGGGGAGATGAGTAATACAAGGGAGGGAGAGGTTGGGGGAGCCAATTAAAAGGCCCTAAAATAAGAGGGGAATAAGAAGGGAGGTGGTGGGAAGGGGAGTAATATAAGGTAGGGGGAAGGGGCAAGATTGACTAAAAGCAAAACACTGGAAGGGAAGGAAATAATGAAAGAAGAAAGGTCAGGATTAAAGGAGGAATTAAAAATGGAGGGGAATACACAGACGGTAATCATAACTGTGAATATAAATGGGATGAACTCACCAAAAAAATCGAAGTTGATGGTGGAATGGATTAAAAACCAGAATCCTAGCATATGTTGTTTACGAGAAACACATTTGAGACAAGTAGATACACACAGGATAAAGGTAAGAGGTTGAAGTGGAATCTATTCCACTGCAACTGAGACAAAGAAGGCAAGAGTAGAAGTCATGATCTCAGACAAAGCTAAAGTAAAAATAGACTTGATTAAATGAGATAAGGAAGGTAATTATATTTTGATAAAGGCCAGTATAAATAATGAAGAAATATCAGTACTCAACATATATACACAAAATGGTACAAAATCCAGTTTTTAAAAGGAGAAACTAAAGGAGCATTTCCACGCTACAAAGGGGTGAAACAGCTCTCACTAAAACATGCGTGGAGGAAGCCCCTCCCCCAACCCCACACCATGTACAGTGCCAAGGCCAGCTCAAAAGAGTTAAAGCAGGTTTGGGGCACCCATTAAGTCATTGGCAGCTCCAGGGCCTGTTCCTGAGAGCAGCAAGACTTAGGACCCCAAGAGGCTAAAGAACGCACATGGATTTTGAATACAGACCCTGAGCACTGGCGTGGGTGAAGGCATTGACTTTGGCACGGACAAGGATCTTGAGCACAGGCTTGGACCTCTAGTGGGGACCCTGTGCAGATGGGAGCACGGCTGTGGAAGCATCTCCCTGAGACTGCTGAAGGAGCCTCGAGCAGAGGGGCAGACCGGGGGGACCACCAGAAGGCTTGACCCAGAGAACAAAGAGACCTGAGAACTAGGAAGCCTAGAGAGCGCAGACAGACCCTGAGTGTGAGGATAAAGTTGAGAAGGCGCTGGGCTAACAACAATGGCAAGCCAAAATCAGGAACTGCAGAAGAGAAAGATCATCAAGAAGAAATCTGTAACACTTGACAACTTTTACACAGAGAAAATCCAGACAACAGAGCAAACAGCAGAGGAGAACAAACAAGTGATCATGTCCAAACGTTCCCAAAATAATGAAAACTGTTCACAAACTATTGAAGAGTTCAAATCTGAGATGATGAGAAAGATGGAAGAGATCTGG
>NW_025343661.1:0-1284 GCF_016433145.1 Gracilinanus agilis
GCCACAACCTAAAGCTCTGAAACCCTGAGTGGGGAACCAGTGCAGACGGGTATACAACTGTGGAAGCAGTGCCCTGAGACTTGTAAAGGAACCTCCAGCAGAGAATCAAGCAAGGGGGTCCACCAGGGGGCTTGACATTGGAAAAAACCAGACAGACCTCAGGAGCCAATAGATCTCGGACAGACACTGAGTGCAAGGATAAACCTAAGAAGCTGCTGGGCTAATGATGGCTACCCAGTCTCAGGAAGCTCAGAAGAGAAAGATTAACTACAAGAAAAAGAAGTCTTTAACACTCAACAACTTTTACACAGACAAAATCCAGACAACTGAGCAAACAGAGGAGGAGAACAAACAAGCATCCGGACCCTCCTCAAATAAGGAAAACTCCTCACAAGCTATGGAAGAGTTCAAAAATGAGATTTTGAGGAAAATGGAAGAGATCTGGCAAGAAAATAACAGTTTAAAAGGTAGAATCTTGCAATAGGAAAGTGAGGCTCAGAAACCAAATGAACTGATAAGCAAATTGAACAACAGAAATTACCAGATTGAAAAGGAATACCAGAAGATTATAGCCGAAAACCGAAAGATTATAGCCGAAAACCAATCCCTAAAGGCTCGAATTGAGCAATTGGAAGCTAATGATCTCTCAAGACAACAAGAACAAATAAAACAAAGTCAAAAGACTGAAAAAATAGAAGGAAACATGAAATATCTCAATGAGAGAGTGACAGACGAAGAAAACCGGTCTAGAAGAGACAATTTGAGAATAATTGGTCTTCCAGAAAAACCAGAAATTAATAGAAACCTGGACTCCATGCTAACAGAAATAATCCAGCAAAATTGCCCTGAAGTCCTACAACAAGAGGGCAATATAGACATTGAAAGGATTCATAGAACACCTGCGACATTCGATCAAGAAAAGAAAACACCCAGAAATATAATTGCCAAATTCAAGAGTTTCCAAGCAAAAGAAAAAATCTTACAAGAAGCCAGAAAGAAACAATTCAAATATCAAGGAGCACCAATCAGGATCACACAGGATCTGGCAGCCTCCATGCTAAAAGATCGCAAGGCTTGGAACATGATATTCAGAAAGGCAAGAGAGCTGGGCCTGCCACCACGGATCAACTACCCATCAAAATTGACTATATATTTCCAGGGGAAAGTATGGACATTCAACAAAATTGAAGAATTCCAGGTATTTGCACAGAAAAGACCAGGGCTAAATGGAAAGTTTGATATCCAAACACAAAAATTGAGAGAAACATGAAAAGGTAAATAAGA
>NW_025343662.1:0-7181 GCF_016433145.1 Gracilinanus agilis
GAATCTAAAGCATTAAAACCCTTTGAAACTTGATTTAAGTGAAGACTTGCCAAAGACCAGGTAAAGTTTGCACAACCCGGCAAACAGGCCCCCCTGAAAGAGAATATTGTCAAAGACCTTCTGCAGTAAAAACCGTATCCGTGACAGTACCTGGACTCAGGCTTGGCAGGTCCAACAGCAGTAAAAACTCCCGCCAACTATAGCCGTCCCCCTTTTTCTCTATATAAACCTTGCCTGCACAGTCAATAAACGGAACCTTGCCAACATCTGTGCGACTCGTGTCTCTTGCGTGCGAGGTTCCCCCTCCCTCCCCCTGTGGAGCTTTAGGTGGTTGCCCCTCGTGCACCCCAGTTGCGTCCAGCTGGACCCGGACAGGTGGCGCCCAACGTGGGGCACGAGCGGAGCGACTTACCAGACAACCCAGGAGCAGCTGTCGCGGCCGCAAAAACTTAACGGGTAGAGGCAGAGCAAGAGGCCTCGAGGTAGGGTAAGTTGTCCCATCTCCATAGGCAATCATCCAACGAGAGTGCCAGACCCAGGGAAAGCGTGTGTGAGTGTGTGTGCGTGAATGAGGAAAGAGATTCCGTGTGGGTCAGTCCACGATTCGCATACATCGCCATAGAGTGCCGGGCCAGAGGGTGACTTCCTGACGGGGGATCATACCGTCCACCTGTGCCCAAGCGACGTGGTCCACCCCGTTCTGGGGTGAGTGGATGGCTTCGGCCGGACCGACTTTGACTGACCCCTCGGCTCATGAGTGAGTGTTGACCCGTTATTATCCGGTTCCATACCCTCGCGAGAGGATTGGTGAGAACTCGGGGAAGCGAAAGTAAACAGCGTGAAAGATGGGGAAGGCACTCTCGAAAGAAGCACTATTTGTCAAGGAATTAAAAGATAATCTTAGGGAGAGAGGTATTAGAGTCAAAAGGAAGGATCTTCTTGGATTCTTCTCATTTATAGAGGAACACTGCCCTTGGCTCATCCTACATGGCCCGGGCATACATCCCCTCACATGGAATAAAGTAGGGCGAGATCTTAACGATCTCCTGAGATCTGGCCAAGAAATTCCTGATGATTATTTTTCCTTCTATGGCCTGATCCGTGACATCTTGAAAGAAGCAGATACTAGCAAACAAGTTTCACACCTGCTCAGCCTGGCTGAGGACGCCATCTCCGAAAATAAAAATAAACAGGGAAATTCAGATACGTTGAAAGAACAGGACCAACAAAGTAAGACGCAAAAAGAAAAGGGATATAGTCTGTCTCTTTTAGATGAACCTGTTACAAATTCCTCCCTTGAGGAGCCCCTCACCCCCTCCAAGCCCAAATCAAAGCCGCGTCTTTACCCAGTCCTGTATAAAGACTCCCCCCAGGATAGCACGCTTAATCCAGCATATCAAACAGAACTAGAAGAGGAGGCAGCTCAATATCAAAACCAGGGTCCGCTAAGGAATACACCCCCCCCTTACAAGTCCCCCCTCCCTAATCTGTCCTCACCTGCCAACCTCCAGTTACCTCCTCCAGTTCAACTTGCTCTTCCAGTTCTGCCAGGCTCAGACAATCTCAAAGAAGCTACGCGGCAGCTGAGTAAACAAGTCATTGATCTTAAACAATTCCTAGATTTACAAAGGGAGGTTTATGACCTGACCAGTCAATTACAAGAATTACAGACAAATATCTTTCAACCACCATATAGCAATAATAAGCCGAGTCAACTAAAAAACAAGCCAAAACCCACCCTCGCTTTCCCCGTAGTAACTAGGGGACAGCAGGCTGCAGAACCTACTCCTGAGGAACTCCCTCTTGTGACCCCCCTTCCCCATGGCTCATCTGAATCTGAGGGGGAAGAGGAGGAGGGGGAAACAGATGAAATGAGCCATAACGAGCATTCTAGGGTTGCCGATACTTCGGGCCCCCCTCATCCTCATAGACCCATCTATAAAAAATTAAAGATCAAACACATCAAAGATCTACATTCTGCAGTAAAAAATTACGGCATTAACGCCCCCTTTACACTCTCTATTTTAGAAGGACTTGGCAGAGAAGGACATATGCTCCCTTCTGAGTGGTCTAAAGTTATTCAGTCCGTCCTCTCTAGAGGACAATTTTTAATATGGAAGGTGGAGTTCATTGAACGGGCAGAAAACCAGGCTAAGCTCAATGCTAAAAATGCACAAACAGCCACTTGGACGACTGACAAGATTGTCGGTTGTGATCACTTTGCATTAGAAAACCAACAAATGAAATTACCTCCTGGCTTGCTTATGCAAACGGCACATGCCGCCATGGCTGCATGGCGGGCAGTCCCTGCCACGGGCTCCATTACAGCCCCTCTCTCAAAAATTCTTCAGGGACCTAATGAGCCCTACGCGCAGTTTGTTGCAAAGCTCCTTGAAACTGCTGAGAGAGTCTTAGGTCAGGACGGATCAGATAACCCAGTAGTAAGGCATCTAGTGATTGAAAATGCTAACTCCGCCTGCAAAACAGCCTTAAGGGGAAAGGCTAGAGATTGGGATCTAAATGGGATGATCCACTTGTGCAGTGATATTGACGCTTATGAACATAAGCTGAACAAGTCCATTTCCTTAGCTATAGGGGCAGCCATTCAGGCCTCTCGTCCCAAGACCCCCAGAAACTGTTTTAGATGTGGGCAACCTGGCCATTTCGCCCGCGAATGTCCAGCAAACCAAAACCCCAGACAATTCCCCACACCCCAGTCAAAGCCACCAAACATCTGTCCTAAATGTCGGAAGGGGCTACACTGGGCCCGCAACTGCCGATCTAAGCCCATCCTCATCCCGGCACAGGGAAACGGGGTGAGGGGCTCCTACGGGAGCCCCTGCCCAGTTTCTTTACTCGAGCCACAGCCAGCAGCGCAGGCCTGGACCTCTGTACCACCTCCACCCGAATATTGACCCCAGAAGAAGGCCCGGTAGTTCTTCCTACTGGTAAATTTGGACCACCACCCCCCGGTATGTTTTTTCTGGTTATTGGCAGAGCACTCACTACCTTGCAAGGCGTAGTGGTGCACCCCACCCTTGTTGACAACGACTATACGGGAGAAATTAAGCTCATAATTGAATCCCCACATGGCCCTATTACCATCCCTGCAGGACAACGTTTAGCCCAAGCCCTTCCCCTCCCTCTGATTGGTAACTTTCCAGCTGCCACCCAGAAACGGGGCCCTTCCTCACCCGGCTCCTCCAACATTTACTGGATTCAGCAACTCACGAAGTCCCGACCTACATTACAATTAAAAATTGAGGGCAAAACTTTTCTTGGGCTGTTAGACACAGGGGCAGATTCTACTGTTATCTCACAAGCCCATTGGCCCCGTACCTGGCCCCTTCAACCCTCCAACACCCACTTATCGGGCATAGGACAGGTCCATGACACCCTTCAAAGTTCTAAACTCCTCAACTGGCAAGATACTGAGGGCAATAGTGGCACTACCCGCCCCTATGTAGTCGCGGGACTCCCTGTTAATCTTTGGGGCAGGGATATTCTGGCTCAAATGAGGCTCCTCATGGTGAGCCCCAGTGATGCTGTCACTACCATGATGCTGAAATCTGGATACCTCCCAGGCAAAGGCCTTGGTAAGAGCGAACAAGGCATCTTACACCCAATATTCCCCCCGGCCCAAACCGACAAAAAGGATTCGGGTCAAAAAATTTTTCCTAAAGGTCACTGACCCTCCTGCAATCCAGGCCGATAAAATCACCTGGAAATCTGACTCCCCTGTCTGGATTGATCAGTGGCCTTTAACATCTGAGAAGGTTCAAGCTGCCCTCACGCTAGTGCAGGAGCAACTTTCCCTTGGACACCTTGAACCTTCCACTTCCCCATGGAATACACCTATTTTAGTTATTAAAAAGAAATCGGGGAAATGGAGACTTCTACAGGACCTACGTGAGGTCAATAAGACCATGATGCCCATGGGGGCTTTACAGCCAGGCCTTCCATCCCCGACTGCTATCCCAAAAGGATTCAGCAAAATCGTCATTGATATTAAGGATTGCTTTTTCTCGATTCCTCTTGATCCCTCTGATAGCCCTCGTTTTGCATTCTCCATTCCCATAGTCAATCACATAGGGCCTAACCCCCGATTCCAGTGGTCCGTTTTGCCCCAGGGTATGGCTAATTCTCCAACATTATGTCAGAAATTTGTTGCTCAATCTATTGACCCTGTCAGGATTCAGTATCCTTCGGCCTATATCATCCATTATATGGATGATCTCCTCATTGCTGCCCCTGCCCCCTCATTGACACAGACTATAGCTCAGGCTATCGTCAGCGCACTCCAAGCCCGCGGCTTTAGCATTGCCCCAGACAAAATTCAAACTCAATACCCCTTCACCTTTCTAGGATTTCGACTTGAACCCGACCAGCTGTTCTCTAACAAAGTTGAGCTTAAACGCTCTTCTCTTAAGACTCTTAATGACTTTCAGAAGCTTTTAGGGGACATTAATTGGCTACGCCCCTACCTGCAACTCTCCAAAGCAGACCTCCGTCCTCTGGAGGACATTCTTAGAGGGGATGCTGACCCTTCCTCCCCTCGTTCTTTGACCCCGGCAGGTGAGATTTCCCTCAAAAAGGTAGAACAAGCCATAGCCATGCAGAATATTGGATACTTCTCCCCCAAATTGTCCCTATACCTCCTCATCTTCCCTACTGAATTCTCTCCCACCGGACTCCTATGGCAAGATCCATCCCCCCTTATCTGGATACATCTCCCCATGTGCAATCGAAAGATTCTTGCCTCTTATCCTGAGTTAATTGCCCGTATAGCTATGATAGGCATTCGGCTCTCAACACGCCATTTTGGCCGTCCCCCTGACCACATGGTAACCCCTTACAGTAGGGAGCAGCTTGACTGGCTCAGATCACAAGATGACAATTGGGCTATACTCACTTCCACATTTCAGGGCATTTTAGATAATCATATGCCTAGTAATAAATTGCTACAGTTTCTCAATCTTACTCCCTTCATACTCACACGCCAAACCCGATCATCCCCCATCCCAGGGGCACCCACAATCTTTGTAGACGGTTCCAAGACTGGCCTTGCTGCCATAGTCATGAATAACTGCCCCCGCTCAATCAAAACTCCTTATGAGTCCGCGCAGCTGGTGGAACTTTGTGCTGCTCTGACAGTTTTTCATTCTCTGCCTGATACTCCATTCAATCTCTACTCAGATAGCAGATATGTTGTTCAATCCCTGCTCTGACTCGAAATTGTTCCCGCAGTTCAGCCGACAACCACTACCTTTTCTCTTTTTTCTAAACTCCAGCAGGCCATTCGATCACTGTCCTGCCCCTTTTTCGTGGGTCACATACGTGCCCACTCCGGCCTTCCGGGCCCCTTATCCTTTGGGAACGACCTTGCGGACCAGCACACTCGCTTAACTGCCTTAGCAACTACATCCAACCCCTCTACCGCCCTCTCGTCCGACCCTGTCTCCCTTGCTACAGAGGCACACAGACTTCACCACCTCAATTCTCAATCCCTTCGCCTGGCCTACAAAATTTCTAGAGAACAAGCCAGGTCCATTGTGAAAAATTGCAAGAATTGTGTTACTCTCTTGCCTGAACCCCATCTGGGGATTAATCCCCGTGGCCTTCTCCCTGGCCATTTATGGCAGATGGACGTCACCCACGTCCCTTCTTTTGCTAAACTCAAATATGTCCATGTCTCTATTGACACGTTTAGCGGTTTTCTTTTTGCATCTGCACAATCCGGGGAAGCCACTAAACACGTCATCAAACACATGTTCCTTGCTATGTCTATGATGGGGAAGCCTCTTTCCATTAAAACCGACAACGGCCCTGGCTACACCAGCCAATCTTTTATGCAATTTTGTTCCCAACTAGGCATAAAACATGTCACAGGCATACCCTACAACCCACAGGGCCAAGGCATCGTAGAACGAGCAAATCAAACCCTTAAGAATATGCTTTTCAAGCTCAAGGCTCAGGAGACCCTCTATCCATTGCATGGTAACCATACCTTACTCCTTGCCCATGCACTCTTCGTCCTTAACTTCCTCACGCTTGATGCAGAAGGCCGCTCTGCAGCCGACCGCCATTGGCACCCAAGCACTTCCTCGAACTTGGCTACGGTCCTGTGGCGAGACCCCCTCACGGGTCTTTGGCACAGCCCCGACCCAGTCATTACCTGGGCAAAAGGCTCTGCCTGTGTTTTTGATCAAACTGCGAGTAACGCTAGATGGATCCCATCCCATTTGTTAAAGCCTTTTACCTCGCACACTAACCCTCTCGAACCAGGGCCCTGTCCCTGAGGACTCTCTCTTGTTCTCTTCCAGACCTTATGGCGATGCGGCCCACGATGCTCCTCATGATCCTCCTTCCCGTTTACTACCCGCCCCGATCATGGCCCCTTATAGTCCCTATCACCCCGTCAAGTTGACCTGGATCGTCTATAACCCCAACACCGGAGAAACCGTCAACTCCACCTCTTCCAACAATTGGCCGGTTGGAACTTGGTTTCTGGATCTCTTCTTCGATCTCTGTGACATCGTGGATAAGAATTGGGACCCTTCTCCTTACGAACCCTACCCGGGTTATGGTTGCGCGTCCCCAGGACAAAGATCAGACACTCTGCAGTTACCCTTTTATGTCTGCCCCGGCTTTGACACAATCGAATACTGTGGGGGCCCTGCCGACGGTTACTGCGCCCATTGGGGCTGTGAAACCACTGGCTCGGCATACTGGCTCCCACAGCCTCATTTGCAGACAGACCTTATAACTGTCCTACCTTACGACCGCACCATGATTGGGGCTAGGGTCTGCAAAATCAACGGCAACCCGAACAGAGAATGCGGCCCCTGCTATGACAAAAACACCCACCCTCATATTCCCTTGGCTCGCCCCAAAGGCCGTTGCAATACCATACGCATCAGTTTTACTGACAAAGGCAAGACTGCCCCTAATTGGGACAAGGGCCGGACATGGGGTTTGAGACTTTACAGACATAACTTCGATCCTGTTGCCCTCTTCGCCATAAGGCTAAAAATCGAAAGTCTTCCCCCTGTACCCATTGGACCTAACCCCGCCCTCTACCCCCCTAAGCCTAAGCCCCCACCCCTGCCTTCTCCTCGACCATCGGAGACCCATTCCCCGTGTCCCCTTTATCCCCTCCCCTGGACTCAGAAACTTCCCCA
>NW_025343663.1:0-7417 GCF_016433145.1 Gracilinanus agilis
TGTCTATATTGCCCTCTTGTTGTAGGACTTCAGGGCAATTTTGCTGGATTATTTCTGTTTGTATGGAGTCCAGGTTTCTATTAATTTCTGGTTTTTCTGGAAGACCAATTATTCTCAAATTGTCTCTTCTAGACCGGTTTTCTTGGTCTGTCACTCTCTCATTGAGATATTTCATGTTTCCTTCTATTTTTTTCAGTCTTTTGACTTTGTTTAATTTGTTCTTGTTGTCTTGAGAGATCATTTGCTTCCAATTGCTCAATTCTAGCCTTTAGGGATTGGTTTTCGGCTATAATCTTTTGGTTTTCAGCTATAATCTTCTGGTTTTCGGCTATAATCTTCTGGTATTCCTTTTCAATCTGATCATTTCTGGTGTTCAATTTGGTTATCAGTTCATTTGGTTTCTGAGCCTCACTTTCCAATTGCAAGATTCTACCTTTTAACCTGTTATTTTCTTGCCACATCTCTTCCATTTTCCTCAAAATCTCAGTTTTGAACTCTTCCATAGCTTGTGAGGAGTTTTCCTTATTTGAGGAGTGTCCGGATGCTTGTTTGTTCTCCTCCTCTGTTTGCTTGGTTGTCTGGATTTTCTCTGTGTAAAAGTTGTCAAGTGTTAAAGACTTCTTTTTCTTGTTGTTAATCTTTCTCTTCTGAGCTTCCTGAGACTAGGTAGCCATTGTTAGCCCAGCAGCTTCTCAGGTTTATCCTCGCGCTCAGGGTCTGTCCGGGGTCTATTGGCTCCTGAGGTCTGTCTGGTTTTTTCCAAGGTCAAGCCCCCTGGTGGACCCCCTTGCTTGATCCTCTGCCATAGGTTTCTTTACAAGTCTCAGGGCACTGCTTCCACAGTCGTATGCCCGTCTGCACTGGTTCCCCACTCAGGGTTTCAGAGCTTTAGCTCATGGCTGTGTCTGCCTCCATCCATGCCTCCACCCATGCCTGCGCTCTCAGCCCGTGCTCTGTGCCCTGCGTCTGCTCCCGGTGTCCTGCTCCTGCGCTCAAATTCTGCGTGAGCTCGCTAGCTTCCTGGGGTCCCAAATCCCGCAGCTCTCAGGAACAGGCCCTGTAGCCTGCCAATGACTCAATGGGTGCCCCAAACTTGCTCCACCTCTTCCTAGCTGGCCTGGGCGCTATAGGTGTTGTGTGTGGAGGGGGTGGGGGTGGGGTGGTTGCTCAGCCCGCGATTTAGTGAGAGCTGTTTCACCCCTTTATAGCATGGAAATGCCTCGATTCCACGTACCTTCCACACTGTGCCCTGTTGTGGGGTTCCTCCGTTCGTCTGGACTTGTTTTTATGTCCCCTTGAGGAGTTTTGTGTCTTTCAGTCAGGAGAGGTTAAGAGCTGCTTCTTTCTCTGCCGCCATCTTAACCTGGAACCACTTACCTCTTTTATGTAAGATAATTTCCTCCATTTTTCCTCTCCCTTCCCCCTCCTCCCAGTGAATCCCTCTTTCTCACCTCTCCATTTTTTTATATCATCCCAATATAATTGACTCATACCCATTTCATCTGTTGATGTAGACCCCCTCTAATTTCCCTCATAATAATAAAGTGGTTAGGAATGTAAACAGTTTAATCTTAATAAGTCTCTTGATTTCTCTTTCATTTTTATGTTTATCTTCAGTCTTTTGTTTTTACATCAATTTTCTAATCAGCTCTGTTCTTTTAATCAGAAATGCTTGAAAGTCATCTGTTTCATTAAATACCCATCTTCACCCCACCTCTACCTCCACCAGAAATACAATACTCAGTTTTTCTGGCTAGATCATTTTTATTGTAATTTTAGGCCCTTTGCTTTCTGGAACATTGTGTTCCAAGTCCTATGTCTTCTTTATGTGGTAGATGTTGACTCTTGTGTAATTTTCATTGTAGCTTCACAGTCCTTGAATGGTTTCTTTCTGGTTGCTTTCAGTATTCTTTCATTGGCCTCAGAGCTCTGGAATTTGGTTACAAAATATCTGGTAGTTTAGATTTGGTATTTATTTCAGGAATAAACAAGCAGAATTTTTCTATTTCTATTTTGTTTTTTGATTCTGAGGTATCAGGGATGGTTTCCTCTATAACTTCTTGACTTTTAAGCTATTATTTTCTTTTTGTATTACTTTCATTTCTTTTCCCCACTTTTCCTCTTATTTTTCTTCTATCTTTCTTACTTGGTTCTTGAACTCCTTTTTGAGTTCCTCAAGAACTGATGACCAATTTCCATTTTTTATTTTGGAAAGTTTGGATGTGTTTGCTTATTTGTCACTCTCTGCTGTTGCTTCTGTATTTTGCTCTTTTTCTCCATAGAAATTATCCAGGTCAAGAGCTTTTTTTGCTGCTACTTATTCTTTTTGTCACTAGTGCAGTGATGGGCAAATTATGGCCCACAGGCCAGATGCAGCCCCCTGAAATGTTCTATCCAGCTGCAGGACATTATCCCTAATCTGACGAATATGATGAGTAGGATACAATACAATGAAACTTTGAAAGAGTTGCCTTAGAAACAGAATAACTTTGGCCCCCTCTTTAAAAAACTTTGCCCATCACTGCACTAGTGGATTAGGGTACCTGCATGTTGATTGCTTTCTTAGCTTCTGTCTTACAGGGCTTTGCCTTGGTAGTATCTTCCCTTCCCAATCAGAAGCCTGAGTGAAGAGGGCAGGCAGCTCTGTGATATTCTTTGTGTAGCATGCTTTGAAGTATTTTGCCCTGAGGCTATCTTTCCAGCCCCTGCTGCCTTGGCTGCAGCCAGCCTCACTTCTGCACCCTGCTGACCAGGCTTCTCACTCCTTAGCCCCAAGTCTCAAGTCTTGCTGCCACTGCTTTGCACCACCTTCAGGGCTTAGTCTGTGGTACTTTTAGCCAGCCCCTGAGACTTTATAGATTACCCCAGGCCTTGCTCTGACTCTGGCACCATAGGTGGTGTGGGGGAGGGGTGATCAGCTTGTGCTTTGATAAGTGCATTTTCAACCCATTGTAGTATGGGTATCTACCTTTAAGTATCTACCTTTAAGGCTGAATCCAGTGGGAGAGCCCCTTTATTCCTCTGATTTTGACTTTTGAGACATTTTGTAATGATCAATTGGAAGAAGATTCAGAAGATTCCTGCTCCTATGCCACCATCTTAGCTCTACCTCTCTATAACTTCTTGAAATATGATGTCTATACTCTTTTTAAAATGTTGATCATGACTTTCAGGTAGCACAATAATTCTTTTTTTTTAACCCTTGTACTTCGGTGTATTGTCTCATAGGTGGAAGATTGGTAAGGGTGGGCAATGGAGGTCAAGTGACTTGCCCAGGGTCACACAGCTGAGAAGTGGCTGAGGCCAGGTTTGAACCTAGGACCTCCTGTCTCTAGGCCTGACTCTCACTCCACTGAGCTACCCAGCTGCCCCTAGCACAATAATTCTTAAATTAACCCTGATCTGTTTTTGAGGATAATTATTTTCTCATGAGATGTTTCACTTTTTTCTATTTTTTATTCTTTTAATTTTGTTTTATTGTATCTTGATGTATCATAGAATTGTTAGTTTCCACTTGCCCAATTCTAACTGTTAAAAAATGATTATCTTTAATGACCATTTACACTTCTTTTATCATTCCAGCAAATCTTTTTTTTAAAGTTACTTTTATCAGTGAGATTTTTTTACCTCTTTTTCCATTTGGTCAATTCTGGTTTTTAAGATATTATTTTCTTCATCATTTTTGGGAGGCTTCTTTTACCAAGTTATTTTTTTTCATTTTTTTCTTGCACCACTCTCATTTCTTTTTCTAATTTTTCTTCTGCTACTCTTATTTGATTTTTAATCTATCTTTTGCTCTTTCTTTAGGTCTTCTGGGAATTTTTTGGCTTGTTTTGAATCTACATTTTTCTTTGAGGCTTTGCTTTTAGCAGTTTCCCATGTCTTTGTCTTCTTCTCAGTTTGTTTCCAGATCTTCCCTATCATAATAGTAACTTTTATGGTCATTTTTTTATCTTTCTGCTCATTTTCTAGCCTATTCCTGGACTTAGAACTTTATGTTAGATTTTTCTGCTTACCTGGGTGGCAAGGGACACTTCAGACTTTGTTTTCATAGCTAATCTTGGAGCTCTATAAGTTTTTCATGCTTCTAAAGTGGTGAGATCCGCAGAAAGGTTTGGTCAATCTTCTCTTGATATGCTTTCTTGTCCTTACCCATGAAGGGCCCTTCTTGCTCCCTGGTAGCAACAAACACATATTTGGTCTGTAATGGAGACCAGTACCTTTCCTTCATTGGGAGTATAAGTACTTCTCTGTGCTATGATCTATAATTTGGAATGGGATTTAAGCATGGTAGTTGCCAAGCAATGTCTCATCCTTTGCCCTGTGCTAGTATAGAGGATCCCCATAATTTCATTTCTCCTTGCCATCTCTAAGCTGAGAACCCCTGAAATGCTGCTGCTGGTGTTGTAGTTGTCTCCATGGCTCCCAGGTATTGTTG
The DNA here is from genome assembly GCF_016433145.1 of Gracilinanus agilis. NCBI lineage: Eukaryota > Metazoa > Chordata > Mammalia > Didelphimorphia > Didelphidae > Gracilinanus > Gracilinanus agilis. Next base: position 4,439 of record NW_025343663.1, read on the forward strand.
TCCCCATGTGGATTCCAGGCCAACCCTTATCCTAGTGCCACAGACCTTTCCTTCTGAACTCCTAAGTTTTCTTTGGCTGTAAAAATGTTTCATCCTGACCTTTTGTTGGCTATGCTACTCCAGAATTATATTTGTAACATTATTTTAGTATAGTTGTTTGGAAGGGAATGTTGGGAGACCTTGGCTTTATTGCTCCTTCTTTTTCTCTGTTTTTGTCCTGCCTCTAAGAGAAGCAAAATTGACATGAGAATGTACTGTATACCACTTGCATAGAAAGTAAAAATAGAATGAGGATTTTGAGAGAGAACTCATGGGTCTAATATCTGTGGAATGTTTGCTGAATCTATCTTTGCCAAAAGCTAGGTAACTAAGCATTTCTTGATTTGAGTTAATGGGCATGTCGTACTTCTAGTGATGGAAAAGCAAATATGTTGTGGGGTAGAATTTTGTTATGCAGCTGATTTTTTCACTGCCGAGGAAGAATTTACCACTGAAACAAAAGTGGTAGAAACCACCAAGAATTGATTAAATGCTTATTATGTCCAAGTTACAGTACTTGGCAGTAGAGAAACAAAGGACAAAAAAGCATTGGTTCTGCTAGAAGGATATAATATTTAAACAGATCAATAAACATAAGATAAATTGAAGAAGAACACTGACAAGTAGGAGGATCAGAAATTCTTTATGCTGTAGAGAAAGAGTAGCTAAATGTAGAGAGAAGTATAACAGTTGAAACTCAAAGGACTCTATGGATCCTAAGGGTTGGATATATGCAGTCAGTTCCTTTAAAGCAGTGATTCCCAAAGTGGGTGCCACCGCCCCCTGGTGGGAGCTGCAGTGATCCAGGGAGGGTGGTGATGGCCACAGGTGCATTTGGGGGCAGTGAATAACTGTAAGGGGGCGGTGATAGTATGTGACAGGGGGCACTAAGTCATATTTTTTTTGGAAAGGGGGAGGTAGGCCAAAAAAGTTTGGGAACCACTGCTTTAAGGCTTTGGAGATCACTTGTCACAGATGGAGTCGAAATGCCATATTTTACAAACAATAAGTTGACCAGTTTGGCCAAGGAAGTGTCGAGGGGGTCATATGAAATGAGTTTGAAATGGTGGTAGGCTAAAGTCAGGGAGTGAAGGTGTTTCAATTTCAATTTGAGGAGTTCATATGTCATTATTGGGGTAATAAAAAGCCAGTGATGTTTCTTGATTAGAGAACTATCATGTTCCAACTTGTGACTGAAAAAGATCTTTCCAACAGCTATGTGAAATATAGGTTGTAAAGGAGAGAGACTGGAGGGAGGAATTCTGAATAGGACACTGGTACAATAGTTCTAATAAGAGTCTGTGAAGACCTCTGAGAGCCTGAACTAAGGTGTTGGTTGTAATTGGGAGAAGAGAACAGAGGCAAGAGCTGATAAAAACTGATCTAGATCTGGGCTTTTGTTCACTTGGCCAAACACATTGAAAGAACTTTGATCCCTGGAAGCCTGGCAATGACGTCAATTTTATCCTGGATGAATTTGAGCCTTTATCGAAGAACCCTTGGGTGTTTGCCAGCTGACTGCATCTGATATGAGACACCTCAGTGCCTCCAGTCATTATATTTACTGTAAATGAACTGAAACCTCAAGATCAGGAATCTGGTTCATTAAGCAAAACAACCTTTTATACATGTGTACATGATCCATGGCAATTTAAAAGCTTAAAATAGATTTATGTAAACACAAACATTCTAATCTATGGAGAAAATCTGAATTTGTTTTAAGATTTGTTTGGTAAGGAATATTTGATGTCTTTGGGGTTAGTAAAATGTGGATGATGTACTAACCCCAAAGTTTATAGACTACTTGTGTGGCATAAAACTGCTAAGTAAAATATACAAAACTGGCCTACACATTTAATAGCTTGTAGTTTGAGTTTGCCTAGCAAGTAAATTCTTGATATAATAGAATTTAAGGACGCCAAATGTGTTGGGTAAACTTTTATTAACTGATATGAGGAACTAGATATAACAGGAAAAAGAATAAATATATATACCGTCAATGTTGGCTAACCTCTCTGTTCCCCTCCGCAATTCAAATCCAGAAGGTCTTGACATCATTCCTTTCAAAATCAGTCCTTTTTTCCAGTTACTGTGTGAGGCAGAGGGAGGAAGGTAGCTCCTGTTTACATCTGGATAGCTCATTTCATGGATAAACTGTACTGCTGCCATGGTGATGTGCTATTTATGTGTATTTGAAGTCTTTGTCCAAAAGTTGAGACTTAATATAGCAGAGTTTGAACTTGCTTTCAGGGTCACAAGAGGTGAGTCATATGGTCAGTGGGTGGAGGGAGGCCACTGAAAAAAAACCAAGATTTTAGTAACTACATTTGAGGCAAATTTTAGGAGAAATGGTAGGAAGGGAGGAGCAGCTAGAAGCCAATGGATCTGCGAAGGACAATTTGCAGTGGTTCAAATAAAATCAGAGGAGGGCCTGAGACAAAGCTTTTATGGTATGCAAAGATAGAAAGGAAAGGAGCTTGGAGATTTATGAAGGATTTGTTTCCTTTTATTTAAATATAAAATCTTTAATTTGAATTCATAAATTACATTTGATACCTTTTTGTTTAGTACACTTCTCATCTTATCCTCACATCCAGGTTTCTAATGAAGTAGCAAATCAGAAGAGGAAATATTGATAATGAAATATTTCATGTATATTTGTACCTACACACATACACACACACACACACACACACACACACATACACCAGATCAATAATTTTGCCCTAACTTATTTTCTTGGAGAGTTGTCTTGGGAACTGAGAGGCTAAAGTGACTTGCCCAAAGTCACTCAGTATGTGTCAGTCATAGGGCTTGAATCTAATCCTTCTGATTCTTAGGTTTTTATCTACCGCAGTAGCATTACACCTTAAATTTCTCTCTCTCTCTCTCTCTCTCTCTCTCTCTCTCTCTCTCTCTCTCTCTCTCTCTCTCTCACAC
>NW_025343664.1:0-5728 GCF_016433145.1 Gracilinanus agilis
AGGCCTAAGCTAACTGCAGTTGGTGAAGGAGGAACACCTACTCTTCTTGTTGTACCCAAATTTTAATACTTAACCCAGGTTCTATCATGGCCGGAGGAAGAACCACACTGACAATGCAATATGCAAGAAGAGGCTCATTCTTTACTAGCAATAATAGCTAGGGTCGCTAGGCAGAGAGGCATGCCTGAACGACCCCTTGGAATTCTCAGCCAAGAGTTTATATAGAAATGTTTGGGGAAGGGGGTTGGTACATACATAATTATCAAGGTAGTGTCAGGGACAGGTGGTCAGGAAGCATCTGGGGAGGGGGGTTTCAGGGTCAGGGGTCTGGAAGCATTTGGCAAACATACATTAAATAGGCAAATATTGTAAAGCAGGCAAACATAGACAAACATTCCTCAAGACATCAGATAAGATAGCTTCAGTTTTAGGTTTATGATAGGGGGAGATAAGGAAGACTGTGCTGGGAAACCTTGGGGGCTGGGGGTGGCTTGTCCAGGCCAGAAATAGTTCAGTAGACTGCCAGACTGATTTTTAAATCCAACATTCCCTTCTTTTTCTTTTGATCCTGAGGAATCATCCTCAGGTGGTCCTTTAAAGATTTGTGACAGCACACGCCATATCAAGGGTGGGGGTTGTCAGGGTATGCTGATGCAGGACCATAAGCTAAATGGTGTTAATTCATTCCTTTACAAAAGCTGCTAGGCAGTTAAGAATAAGGGGAAGGGTACATAGTGGAAGCAAAGGGATTTTCCTGCCTATAGTTTGCCTGAAAAAAACTTTTTCACTATGGGGGTACAGTGTTCTATGCTGTTTCTGGGGTACAATGTCCCACAATGTCCCATGCCGTCTCCCCTCCCCTCCTCCAAATGTCTAAGGGAAAAGGGTCGATGGTTTCCATCTTCTGTAGCTTCTTCAAGCTGAGAAGGGGCGTAGAATCTCTGAGAGGGGGAACAGGAGGAGGAGCTGTGGGCACAGGGTCTTCAGAGGCACCTCTGCAGCGAATGCCAGGGTCCTGAAGGCTTGGAGACCAGAGACTGTTTCCCTAAACTGATAGACAGGTCACAAGGGGAGCATCCATCCCTAAGGCAGAAGTATAGAACCTAGGACTAGGGCAAAAACTAGAACACCAGATACAAAAAAAGAAAATTAGCACAATAGAAACTGATATTAAACATTAACATTTGGGTATCTTAGCCAACAGATTTTATCCCCAGAAATCATCCTCTGACAGGAATTAAACTTTTTAGGAAATTTGATCCCTAAGTTGTTTGCAGAGTTGGCATGTGATGTTTCTGTTAAAAAAATATCCTTCATAAGGCCCACATTAATATGGCATCTATAACTACTTGAATAACAATATTTTACAGATAAATTTCTTTATCCCAGATTCTGTAGGAAATCCAGAAAGTTTTGGTTTATATTTCCAAGCTCAAAATCCCACTTTAGTTATGGTAAATTAAGGCTTCAAGCTACAAGTCATCTATCACTAAACTTCACCTACTCCTCAAGTGTGTTCCCTAACAATTTGACAATTTTCAGTTATTAACCTAATAGGTTGTTTGGGGAGATGGAAACATTAATTTACAATTTGCATTAAGTGCTGATTATGGGAACTTGCTCCAAAAAGGGAAGGCAGATAGGAAAGCATTTCCTCATGTCCCAAGGGACTCATAGTGAGGGGCTCCATGTGTAGGCTAAAGCTGTCACTGGCTCATGCCATCCTTGTGTCACTCAAGCATTAGTAGCCTAGATGGTCAGAAGAGGTCCAGTCCAAGTTGAGCCCTAGAATTGCCTCTCTAACCATCACAGAACATTCTCTGTCTTTTGCACTGTATCACTACTGGATCCCAGAAGCCTTTTCCTTCCTTAAAAGACAAGTCTTTCCCATTACAGCTCAGAGAAATTCTGCTAAGCAGCATTCTGGAAACAATTTCCATACCCTCAAACAAGCCTTTCACATCCCTACCAGGCTGATCACTCAGTTATTCTTACATATTTTGGCAATAATTAACATATCACACTTTAGTCACAAAACCTGAATTAAGGAACAGGAGTGCTGGACTGAGTAGCTCCACAGTAAATATAAATCAGGGCTGTATCATCTCCTGTATCTGGACCATCTGAAAGACTAAGACAAGCCATACAGGAATCTCTTCAGTGTAACTTTCAAGAGAAATTCCAGAACTATTTATGATTTTCCCAACACCATATACACTAACTTTAGAAATTATCCCTAGGTCAGGGATCCAATTAAAAGAGTAGAACATCTATCTATTCTCTTTCACCTCCCTATCTGTTCTCTTTCATCTCTCCTTCTCTCTCCTTCTTCCTCTCTTTTTTTTCCTCAAACCCTCTGCTTAAAAAGCAGAACAGGACATCCATTTACCCATCACAAATCTGCATACTCAGGACATCCAAATCTCTCTTTCTTCTGTATTCAAACACAACACACCTTACCTCTTCACTTTCTCTGACTCTCTATTACCATCACAAAAACAAACATACCATTTGGTATCCCTTCAAATGCTAATCAATAACTCCCAAGAATTGAGACACTGTAACTTTAGCATAGTGCTCATTATAAGATTCAGTTCATAGTACAAATTGGTAAACTGAGGTAACCACTGAGTATTGAACAAAACCCATGGTACAGTCAGATTTACAATGAGCTTTTGCTTACATTCAAACAACACTTAAAGCACATGTTTTAGCAACAATTTACATAAAAATCATACTTAAAGGAATATCATAAAGCATGTAGTATTACAGGGTCTATTTTCAATTACAAGATTTGAAACCTTTTAAGCACTATAAACCTTAAAGAAAGCCTTTTGACAAGTAGGCTGCTTATCTAATTTCAAGAGCAGGGAATCAAATTTAATAATGAAGTTAGTCAATTTTAATACACTGAGATGGAAAACCATTTATGATAACTTTTAAACCCAAAAAATATTTTTAATCAATTTAAACAGATACACCTCTGGCCACACCCTGATAGCCAAAGCCCAGAGGATCTCAGACAGATACCCACTCACTAAATGCCTGAGTGCAAGGAGTCATGTCCACGCTCTTTGAAAAGGATACTTCTAAGCTAAACTTGGAGTCCTCTCATCCTCAGGGCCTCCTTCTCGAACCCAGGGGTTCACCATTTGCACCCCTATAACAACTGTACTGCTAAAAAAGAACCTGTTTTACAAGATATCCATGACTTTTCAATCAGCTTTTACTTGCTTGAACATCTCTTTAAAACTCTGAAGTATACAATTAAAATATACTCATCTTTAAACTCTTTAAGATCTTATTTATGTACTGTGTTGCTATATCAGTTCCTAAGTATCAAAGTGGAACAATTAAAAGTATTTCTCTCTTTTCCTTCCTGTTTGCAAGGAAGAGTTTATGAGCAATTTACCCTAAGGCTGCCTGGCTTGATTTAGGTTTTTATGACTTAACAACCTTGTCTCTTATCTCTCTTTACCAAGTGAGATCACCTACAATTTAAAATTTAGCATGTGCCAAAATCTTCATAATAAATTATTTTCAACAGACTTTAGTTTGAACTCCACAACTTCCAAATAACTTTAAGTCCTTTAGCAATCTTTCAGTATGTAAACAACTGAATTTCAAAGCCATTTACTTTTATTCCTTTCAGACCTCTGTTTAAACAGAATAGAACCTCTAGTTCAGTTTCCTTTTACCTCAAAGCATTGTTTACATAACTGATTAAATTCCATCAATATTATTCTGATTTACCATTTGTTCTAGAATTCACACCTATTATTTCTTTATCAATTTCTCTTATTTCCTCTGGCTTCTCTTCCTTTACCATTATTGCAAAAAAGAGGAAAGGTACTATATTTAATTGCATGTAATCCTATTAGCTTCCTGGGCTGGTCAAATTTTCTCTTGTTAATTTCATACAGTTCATATATTCTTAACCTATTGAAAAACTTAATTCTCTTTATAGTCCAAATGCATACATATTTTGTATTCATTCATCATTACTTTCTAGCAATTTGAATCTAAATGCATGTTAATCTCTAGATCACAAATTCCTTCTTATACATTGCACACATTTTTACCAAATTTTCAGTACCTGTATTATTAAAACCCATGCACAGATTAACCACTTTAAAAACTTCTTGTGTATCATATGATTACATGTTGCTAGTTCTGACAGCACATACATTAAAAGAACATCTCATTTTAAAATCCCAAGTTTAAATTCTAGAATAAGTTCCCAATAATAACATTACAACTTTTTCTGAATGACTTTTACATCTACAAAGTAGCCAATACAATTTTTGACCTTATAGAATAAACATTTCCTCTCTGTGTCAGACTGGCTATTAACCACATTTAGACAATTCTCAATTCACTGAAACCAAGGCTTAACAAACTTCTAACCATGAGTTTTTGTGCTCAATAAAATCTGGTAATATTTCACATTTGACTGACAGTTACCACAATAAATAAAATTACATTGTACCATATCAACATCATTAGCAATCTTCAACCCTTAAAATCAGATCTTAAGTGAAAATGCTTCCAATTGTGGAGTAAAATCTCCCTTTTCTGCTCTGAATTTTTCTTTTTCACTCCTTTGGGGGCCCATCCAAAGGAAGAAAGAGGAAAAATCATTGAACAGATATTTTCTTTTGTCCTCTGCTGAGGATTTTTGACTGTGGGAAGTTCAATCTTTCAACTCCCCCTCTTTTTTTTTTTCTTTTTTTTTTTTTTGTAATGTCCAATTTAAGAATACATAGAGACGAGACTGTGACAAAGACAACAATAAACAAAAACATACAACCTTATGACAAGCATGCATTAAAAGGAAAAAAATCAGTTCTTTAGGATCCATGTTTAAAAAGAAATATTTGCAGTGAGAAAGCTCATTAAAACAGTTGCAGCACACTGGCCCCTTCAACTGAGGGTACTCAGGTACAGCCATCAGCCATCTGATTGGCTGAGCTGACTTCCTTGTCCCCTAACTCTCCCTGTGCTTTACACTCTGATTGACCAAACTTGTCTCTCTTTTTGGCTGTGATTTCTAACAAATGCTTCTTGTAGCACCTAAACAGACTGCTATCTGCTAACTGTGGGCATTGGAAGTGAGCTGTTCATTAAGCTGGCTGTGTTTCTTAAGGAAAGAACTTTGAACTTTCAAATCCCCTCCTGTTCAGATGTTAAATCTGCCTCCAGGTCTGAGAGGTTTCTTTAGAATCCTCTCCCTATTCAAATATTGTCTGCTGCCGGAGTAGCACAGTTCCTCCAGTCTGGGAGGTGAGAAATGTAGATGTGGGAAGGGGAATTGCCGAATGTTTGCAGTTTTCCCCTCTGAACTCGCCTTGAAGCTGGGGAAACCAGCAAGCACCAGGTTGACTCTCCCTGGCTCATGATAAGGATGGAAATAACACCAAAGACACAGACCCAGCCAGGACACACAAAAGACGAACTAAGGACGGTTTAAACCTGACAGATTCCTGACTGGCCAAGACAACACAAGACAAAGGTGCGCACACTCACACTCACTTGCCTGGGGGAGCCCAGACAGATCCCAAACAATTAATATGGGGATCCTGCCTCAGTCCTCTCTCTCCTCCCCACCTCCAGTGCGTCCACTGGCCTTCCTCAGGGGACTCGAACCCCTGACTTGGGGCCTCAATCCCCAAGAAAATCCGGCTGGACTCGAACCAACCGGACGGACTCCAAAGACAGGCCTCGAACC